>NW_026045655.1:0-53656 GCF_023898315.1 Schistocerca nitens
GTGGCAGTGTCGTGCTGGAGGGCGCCACTGGTAGCGATGTGGGCTTCCTCGCCTCGCCTCGCCTCGCCTCGCCTCGCCTCGCCTCGCCCCACGCCGGGTGTGTGCGTAGTTTGCAGTGCATTCGCACCATTCCTATCCCTGTCCCCGTCCCGACTTGTCCCGACTTTGCTCGACTGCCGCTCGCTGCCGCTCGGGTCGTGGTCCATATGACAGCGCAAGCACGACAAACGTCTGCGGGACGAGACGAGACGAGACGACTAAGGGACAGATTCGTGATTACAAATCAAGTTTGGAACTCTACACTCCTACACAACAATAGGCGGTGACGTATTTCAGAAATCACCTGCCGATTCGTACCGTTTTGTCGTTTTCAAAGGCTTCCTGGCAAACTTGGTTAGCACATTCTCCCTCAAACTGAGTTAATTACTGCATTTTCGTACCATTGCAGTAGTATAAAAGGCTTAAGGAAGCATCTTTGTCACAACAGAAAGGTGGTTTGAAAATTGGGCTGGTAGGGGTAGCGACATAAAACAAAAAAAAAAAAAGGAAGGAAGCCAACAGCACCCGGGTTTCCCAGGCGGTCACCCATCCAAGTACTAACCGGGCCCAATGATGCTTAACTTCGGTGATCGGACGAGAACCGGTGTATTCATCATGGTATGGCCGTTGGCACTCACGTAACGTAGGAGCACGGCAGAATTCGCGTTCGGCTTTTCTCCCAACACACAAAATGTTAGTTTTCGGCCGCATTTGACGAAAGCACTTCCTTCCGCAACAGCCAGTTCCTCGAGGACGGCGCGGGGGGCGCGCCCGGCGTCCCAGCAGAGCGACGGCCGAATTAGCGGGCGCACCGCCGCGTGTGTGAGACGCACTGCTGCTCGTTGCACCTCCGCGTGCAGCCTTCGACACTAGCGGAGGACGCATCTTGTCCCTGGTGTCCAGCGGACGGCCTGTGCGGGGTGTGGCAGTGTCGTGCTGGAGGGCGCCACTGGTAGCGATGTGGGCTTCCTCGCCTCGCCTCGCCTCGCCTCGCCTCGCCTCGCCTCACACACCGGGTGTGTGCGTAGTTTGCAGTGCATTCACACCATTCCTATCCCTGTCCCCGTCCCGACTTGTCCCGACTTTGCTCGACTGCCGCTCGCTGCCGCTCGGGTCGTGGTCCATATGACAGCGCAAGCACGACAAACGTCTGCGGGACGAGACGAGACGAGACGACTAAGGGACAGATTCGTGATTACAAATCAAGTTTGGAACTCTACACTCCTACACAACAATAGGCGGTGACGTATTTCAGAAATCACCTGCCGATTCGTACCGTTTTGTCGTTTTCAAAGGCTTCCTGGCAAACTTGGTTAGCACATTCTCCCTCAAACTGAGTTAATTACTGCATTTTCGTACCATTGCAGTAGTATAAAAGGCTTAAGGAAGCATCTTTGTCACAACAGAAAGGTGGTTTGAAAATTGGGCTGGTAGGGGTAGCGACATAAAACAAAAAAAAAAAAGGAAGGAAGCCAACAGCACCCGGGTTTCCCAGGCGGTCACCCATCCAAGTACTAACCGGGCCCAATGATGCTTAACTTCGGTGATCGGACGAGAACCGGTGTATTCATCATGGTATGGCCGTTGGCACTCACGTAACGTAGGAGCACGGCAGAATTCGCGTTCGGCTTTTCTCCCAACACACAAAATGTTAGTTTTCGGCCGCATTTGACGAAAGCACTTCCTTCCGCAACAGCCAGTTCCTCGAGGACGGCGCGGGGGGCGCGCCCGGCGTCCCAGCAGAGCGACGGCCGAATTAGCGGGCGCACCGCCGCGTGTGTGAGACGCACTGCTGCTCGTTGCACCTCCGCGTGCAGCCTTCGACACTAGCGGAGGACGCATCTTGTCCCTGGTGTCCAGCGGACGGCCTGTGCGGGGTGTGGCAGTGTCGTGCTGGAGGGCGCCACTGGTAGCGATGTGGGCTTCCTCGCCTCGCCTCGCCTCGCCTCGCCTCGCCTCGCCTCACACACCGGGTGTGTGCGTAGTTTGCAGTGCATTCACACCATTCCTATCCCTGTCCCCGTCCCGACTTGTCCCGACTTTGCTCGACTGCCGCTCGCTGCCGCTCGGGTCGTGGTCCATATGACAGCGCAAGCACGACAAACGTCTGCGGGACGAGACGAGACGAGACGACTAAGGGACAGATTCGTGATTACAAATCAAGTTTGGAACTCTACACTCCTACACAACAATAGGCGGTGACGTATTTCAGAAATCACCTGCCGATTCGTACCGTTTTGTCGTTTTCAAAGGCTTCCTGGCAAACTTGGTTAGCACATTCTCCCTCAAACTGAGTTAATTACTGCATTTTCGTACCATTGCAGTAGTATAAAAGGCTTAAGGAAGCATCTTTGTCACAACAGAAAGGTGGTTTGAAAATTGGGCTGGTAGGGGTAGCGACATAAAACAAAAAAAAAAAAAAGGAAGGAAGCCAACAGCACCCGGGTTTCCCAGGCGGTCACCCATCCAAGTACTAACCGGGCCCAATGATGCTTAACTTCGGTGATCGGACGAGAACCGGTGTATTCATCATGGTATGGCCGTTGGCACTCACGTAACGTAGGAGCACGGCAGAATTCGCGTTCGGCTTTTCTCCCAACACACAAAATGTTAGTTTTCGGCCGCATTTGACGAAAGCACTTCCTTCCGCAACAGCCAGTTCCTCGAGGACGGCGCGGGGGGCGCGCCCGGCGTCCCAGCAGAGCGACGGCCGAATTAGCGGGCGCACCGCCGCGTGTGTGAGACGCACTGCTGCTCGTTGCACCTCCGCGTGCAGCCTTCGACACTAGCGGAGGACGCATCTTGTCCCTGGTGTCCAGCGGACGGCCTGTGCGGGGTGTGGCAGTGTCGTGCTGGAGGGCGCCACTGGTAGCGATGTGGGCTTCCTCGCCTCGCCTCGCCTCGCCTCACACACCGGGTGTGTGCGTAGTTTGCAGTGCATTCACACCAGTCCTATCCCTGTCCCCGTCCCGACTTGTCCCGACTTTGCTCGACTGCCGCTCGCTGCCGCTCGGGTCGTGGTCCATATGACAGCGCAAGCACGACAAACGTCTGCGGGACGAGACGAGACGAGACGAGACGACTAAGGAATAAATTCGTGATTACAAATCAAATTTCGAACTCTACACTCCTACACAACAATAGGCGGTGACGGATTTCAGAAATCACCTGCCGATTCGTACTGTTTTGTCGTTTTCAAAGTTTTCTTGGCAAACTTGCTTAGCAAATTCTCCCTCAAACTGAGTTAATTACTGCATTTTCGTACCATTGCAGTAGTTTAAAATGCTTAAGGAAGCATCTTTGTCACAACAGAAAGGTGGTTTGAAAATTGGGCTGGTAGGGGTAGCGACATAAAACAAAAAAAAAAAAAAAAAGGAAGGGAGCCAACAGCACCCGGGTTTCCCAGGTGGTCACCCATCCAAGTACTAACCGGGCCCAATGATGCTTAACTTCGGTGATCGGACGAGAACCGGTGTATTCATCATGGTATGGCCGTTGGCACTCACGTAACGTAGGAGCACGGCAGAATTCGCGTTCGGCTTTTCTCCCAACACACAAAATGTTAGTTTTCGGCCGCATTTGACGAAAGCACTTCCTTCCGCAACAGCCAGTTCCTCGAGGACGGCGCGGGGGGCGCGCCCGGCGTCCCAGCAGAGCGACGGCCGAATTAGCGGGCGCACCGCCGCGTGTGTGAGACGCACTGCTGCTCGTTGCACCTCCTGTCATTCGCAGGGCGCGTGCAGCCTTCGACACTAGCGGAGGGCGCATCTTGTCCCTGGTGTCCAGCGGAGGGCCTGTGCGGGGTGTGGCAGTGTCGTGCTGGAGGGCGCCACTGGTAGCGATGTGGGCTTCCTCGCCTCGCCTCGCCTCGCCTCGCCTCGCCTCGCCTCGCCCCACGCCGGGTGTGTGCGTAGTTTGCAGTGCATTCGCACCATTCCTATCCCTGTCCCCGTCCCGACTTGTCCCGACTTTGCTCGACTGCCGCTCGCTGCCGCTCGGGTCGTGGTCCATATGACAGCGCAAGCACGACAAACGTCTGCGGGACGAGACGAGACGAGACGACTAAGGGACAGATTCGTGATTACAAATCAAGTTTGGAACTCTACACTCCTACACAACAATAGGCGGTGACGTATTTCAGAAATCACCTGCCGATTCGTACCGTTTTGTCGTTTTCAAAGGCTTCCTGGCAAACTTGGTTAGCACATTCTCCCTCAAACTGAGTTAATTACTGCATTTTCGTACCATTGCAGTAGTATAAAAGGCTTAAGGAAGCATCTTTGTCACAACAGAAAGGTGGTTTGAAAATTGGGCTGGTAGGGGTAGCGACATAAAACAAAAAAAAAAAAAGGAAGGAAGCCAACAGCACCCGGGTTTCCCAGGCGGTCACCCATCCAAGTACTAACCGGGCCCAATGATGCTTAACTTCGGTGATCGGACGAGAACCGGTGTATTCATCATGGTATGGCCGTTGGCACTCACGTAACGTAGGAGCACGGCAGAATTCGCGTTCGGCTTTTCTCCCAACACACAAAATGTTAGTTTTCGGCCGCATTTGACGAAAGCACTTCCTTCCGCAACAGCCAGTTCCTCGAGGACGGCGCGGGGGGCGCGCCCGGCGTCCCAGCAGAGCGACGGCCGAATTAGCGGGCGCACCGCCGCGTGTGTGAGACGCACTGCTGCTCGTTGCACCTCCGCGTGCAGCCTTCGACACTAGCGGAGGACGCATCTTGTCCCTGGTGTCCAGCGGACGGCCTGTGCGGGGTGTGGCAGTGTCGTGCTGGAGGGCGCCACTGGTAGCGATGTGGGCTTCCTCGCCTCGCCTCGCCTCGCCTCGCCTCGCCTCGCCTCACACACCGGGTGTGTGCGTAGTTTGCAGTGCATTCACACCATTCCTATCCCTGTCCCCGTCCCGACTTGTCCCGACTTTGCTCGACTGCCGCTCGCTGCCGCTCGGGTCGTGGTCCATATGACAGCGCAAGCACGACAAACGTCTGCGGGACGAGACGAGACGAGACGACTAAGGGACAGATTCGTGATTACAAATCAAGTTTGGAACTCTACACTCCTACACAACAATAGGCGGTGACGTATTTCAGAAATCACCTGCCGATTCGTACCGTTTTGTCGTTTTCAAAGGCTTCCTGGCAAACTTGGTTAGCACATTCTCCCTCAAACTGAGTTAATTACTGCATTTTCGTACCATTGCAGTAGTATAAAAGGCTTAAGGAAGCATCTTTGTCACAACAGAAAGGTGGTTTGAAAATTGGGCTGGTAGGGGTAGCGACATAAAACAAAAAAAAAAAAGGAAGGAAGCCAACAGCACCCGGGTTTCCCAGGCGGTCACCCATCCAAGTACTAACCGGGCCCAATGATGCTTAACTTCGGTGATCGGACGAGAACCGGTGTATTCATCATGGTATGGCCGTTGGCACTCACGTAACGTAGGAGCACGGCAGAATTCGCGTTCGGCTTTTCTCCCAACACACAAAATGTTAGTTTTCGGCCGCATTTGACGAAAGCACTTCCTTCCGCAACAGCCAGTTCCTCGAGGACGGCGCGGGGGGCGCGCCCGGCGTCCCAGCAGAGCGACGGCCGAATTAGCGGGCGCACCGCCGCGTGTGTGAGACGCACTGCTGCTCGTTGCACCTCCGCGTGCAGCCTTCGACACTAGCGGAGGACGCATCTTGTCCCTGGTGTCCAGCGGACGGCCTGTGCGGGGTGTGGCAGTGTCGTGCTGGAGGGCGCCACTGGTAGCGATGTGGGCTTCCTCGCCTCGCCTCGCCTCGCCTCGCCTCGCCTCGCCTCACACACCGGGTGTGTGCGTAGTTTGCAGTGCATTCACACCATTCCTATCCCTGTCCCCGTCCCGACTTGTCCCGACTTTGCTCGACTGCCGCTCGCTGCCGCTCGGGTCGTGGTCCATATGACAGCGCAAGCACGACAAACGTCTGCGGGACGAGACGAGACGAGACGACTAAGGGACAGATTCGTGATTACAAATCAAGTTTGGAACTCTACACTCCTACACAACAATAGGCGGTGACGTATTTCAGAAATCACCTGCCGATTCGTACCGTTTTGTCGTTTTCAAAGGCTTCCTGGCAAACTTGGTTAGCACATTCTCCCTCAAACTGAGTTAATTACTGCATTTTCGTACCATTGCAGTAGTATAAAAGGCTTAAGGAAGCATCTTTGTCACAACAGAAAGGTGGTTTGAAAATTGGGCTGGTAGGGGTAGCGACATAAAACAAAAAAAAAAAAAAGGAAGGAAGCCAACAGCACCCGGGTTTCCCAGGCGGTCACCCATCCAAGTACTAACCGGGCCCAATGATGCTTAACTTCGGTGATCGGACGAGAACCGGTGTATTCATCATGGTATGGCCGTTGGCACTCACGTAACGTAGGAGCACGGCAGAATTCGCGTTCGGCTTTTCTCCCAACACACAAAATGTTAGTTTTCGGCCGCATTTGACGAAAGCACTTCCTTCCGCAACAGCCAGTTCCTCGAGGACGGCGCGGGGGGCGCGCCCGGCGTCCCAGCAGAGCGACGGCCGAATTAGCGGGCGCACCGCCGCGTGTGTGAGACGCACTGCTGCTCGTTGCACCTCCGCGTGCAGCCTTCGACACTAGCGGAGGACGCATCTTGTCCCTGGTGTCCAGCGGACGGCCTGTGCGGGGTGTGGCAGTGTCGTGCTGGAGGGCGCCACTGGTAGCGATGTGGGCTTCCTCGCCTCGCCTCGCCTCGCCTCACACACCGGGTGTGTGCGTAGTTTGCAGTGCATTCACACCAGTCCTATCCCTGTCCCCGTCCCGACTTGTCCCGACTTTGCTCGACTGCCGCTCGCTGCCGCTCGGGTCGTGGTCCATATGACAGCGCAAGCACGACAAACGTCTGCGGGACGAGACGAGACGAGACGAGACGACTAAGGAATAAATTCGTGATTACAAATCAAATTTCGAACTCTACACTCCTACACAACAATAGGCGGTGACGGATTTCAGAAATCACCTGCCGATTCGTACTGTTTTGTCGTTTTCAAAGTTTTCTTGGCAAACTTGCTTAGCAAATTCTCCCTCAAACTGAGTTAATTACTGCATTTTCGTACCATTGCAGTAGTTTAAAATGCTTAAGGAAGCATCTTTGTCACAACAGAAAGGTGGTTTGAAAATTGGGCTGGTAGGGGTAGCGACATAAAACAAAAAAAAAAAAAAAAAGGAAGGGAGCCAACAGCACCCGGGTTTCCCAGGTGGTCACCCATCCAAGTACTAACCGGGCCCAATGATGCTTAACTTCGGTGATCGGACGAGAACCGGTGTATTCATCATGGTATGGCCGTTGGCACTCACGTAACGTAGGAGCACGGCAGAATTCGCGTTCGGCTTTTCTCCCAACACACAAAATGTTAGTTTTCGGCCGCATTTGACGAAAGCACTTCCTTCCGCAACAGCCAGTTCCTCGAGGACGGCGCGGGGGGCGCGCCCGGCGTCCCAGCAGAGCGACGGCCGAATTAGCGGGCGCACCGCCGCGTGTGTGAGACGCACTGCTGCTCGTTGCACCTCCTGTCATTCGCAGGGCGCGTGCAGCCTTCGACACTAGCGGAGGGCGCATCTTGTCCCTGGTGTCCAGCGGAGGGCCTGTGCGGGGTGTGGCAGTGTCGTGCTGGAGGGCGCCACTGGTAGCGATGTGGGCTTCCTCGCCTCGCCTCGCCTCGCCTCGCCTCGCCTCGCCTCGCCTCGCCTCGCCCCACGCCGGGTGTGTGCGTAGTTTGCAGTGCATTCGCACCATTCCTATCCCTGTCCCCGTCCCGACTTGTCCCGACTTTGCTCGACTGCCGCTCGCTGCCGCTCGGGTCGTGGTCCATATGACAGCGCAAGCACGACAAACGTCTGCGGGACGAGACGAGACGAGACGACTAAGGGACAGATTCGTGATTACAAATCAAGTTTGGAACTCTACACTCCTACACAACAATAGGCGGTGACGTATTTCAGAAATCACCTGCCGATTCGTACCGTTTTGTCGTTTTCAAAGGCTTCCTGGCAAACTTGGTTAGCACATTCTCCCTCAAACTGAGTTAATTACTGCATTTTCGTACCATTGCAGTAGTATAAAAGGCTTAAGGAAGCATCTTTGTCACAACAGAAAGGTGGTTTGAAAATTGGGCTGGTAGGGGTAGCGACATAAAACAAAAAAAAAAAAAGGAAGGAAGCCAACAGCACCCGGGTTTCCCAGGCGGTCACCCATCCAAGTACTAACCGGGCCCAATGATGCTTAACTTCGGTGATCGGACGAGAACCGGTGTATTCATCATGGTATGGCCGTTGGCACTCACGTAACGTAGGAGCACGGCAGAATTCGCGTTCGGCTTTTCTCCCAACACACAAAATGTTAGTTTTCGGCCGCATTTGACGAAAGCACTTCCTTCCGCAACAGCCAGTTCCTCGAGGACGGCGCGGGGGGCGCGCCCGGCGTCCCAGCAGAGCGACGGCCGAATTAGCGGGCGCACCGCCGCGTGTGTGAGACGCACTGCTGCTCGTTGCACCTCCGCGTGCAGCCTTCGACACTAGCGGAGGACGCATCTTGTCCCTGGTGTCCAGCGGACGGCCTGTGCGGGGTGTGGCAGTGTCGTGCTGGAGGGCGCCACTGGTAGCGATGTGGGCTTCCTCGCCTCGCCTCGCCTCGCCTCGCCTCGCCTCGCCTCACACACCGGGTGTGTGCGTAGTTTGCAGTGCATTCACACCATTCCTATCCCTGTCCCCGTCCCGACTTGTCCCGACTTTGCTCGACTGCCGCTCGCTGCCGCTCGGGTCGTGGTCCATATGACAGCGCAAGCACGACAAACGTCTGCGGGACGAGACGAGACGAGACGACTAAGGGACAGATTCGTGATTACAAATCAAGTTTGGAACTCTACACTCCTACACAACAATAGGCGGTGACGTATTTCAGAAATCACCTGCCGATTCGTACCGTTTTGTCGTTTTCAAAGGCTTCCTGGCAAACTTGGTTAGCACATTCTCCCTCAAACTGAGTTAATTACTGCATTTTCGTACCATTGCAGTAGTATAAAAGGCTTAAGGAAGCATCTTTGTCACAACAGAAAGGTGGTTTGAAAATTGGGCTGGTAGGGGTAGCGACATAAAACAAAAAAAAAAAAAAGGAAGGAAGCCAACAGCACCCGGGTTTCCCAGGCGGTCACCCATCCAAGTACTAACCGGGCCCAATGATGCTTAACTTCGGTGATCGGACGAGAACCGGTGTATTCATCATGGTATGGCCGTTGGCACTCACGTAACGTAGGAGCACGGCAGAATTCGCGTTCGGCTTTTCTCCCAACACACAAAATGTTAGTTTTCGGCCGCATTTGACGAAAGCACTTCCTTCCGCAACAGCCAGTTCCTCGAGGACGGCGCGGGGGGCGCGCCCGGCGTCCCAGCAGAGCGACGGCCGAATTAGCGGGCGCACCGCCGCGTGTGTGAGACGCACTGCTGCTCGTTGCACCTCCGCGTGCAGCCTTCGACACTAGCGGAGGACGCATCTTGTCCCTGGTGTCCAGCGGACGGCCTGTGCGGGGTGTGGCAGTGTCGTGCTGGAGGGCGCCACTGGTAGCGATGTGGGCTTCCTCGCCTCGCCTCGCCTCGCCTCACACACCGGGTGTGTGCGTAGTTTGCAGTGCATTCACACCAGTCCTATCCCTGTCCCCGTCCCGACTTGTCCCGACTTTGCTCGACTGCCGCTCGCTGCCGCTCGGGTCGTGGTCCATATGACAGCGCAAGCACGACAAACGTCTGCGGGACGAGACGAGACGAGACGAGACGACTAAGGAATAAATTCGTGATTACAAATCAAATTTCGAACTCTACACTCCTACACAACAATAGGCGGTGACGGATTTCAGAAATCACCTGCCGATTCGTACTGTTTTGTCGTTTTCAAAGTTTTCTTGGCAAACTTGCTTAGCAAATTCTCCCTCAAACTGAGTTAATTACTGCATTTTCGTACCATTGCAGTAGTTTAAAATGCTTAAGGAAGCATCTTTGTCACAACAGAAAGGTGGTTTGAAAATTGGGCTGGTAGGGGTAGCGACATAAAACAAAAAAAAAAAAAAAAAGGAAGGGAGCCAACAGCACCCGGGTTTCCCAGGTGGTCACCCATCCAAGTACTAACCGGGCCCAATGATGCTTAACTTCGGTGATCGGACGAGAACCGGTGTATTCATCATGGTATGGCCGTTGGCACTCACGTAACGTAGGAGCACGGCAGAATTCGCGTTCGGCTTTTCTCCCAACACACAAAATGTTAGTTTTCGGCCGCATTTGACGAAAGCACTTCCTTCCGCAACAGCCAGTTCCTCGAGGACGGCGCGGGGGGCGCGCCCGGCGTCCCAGCAGAGCGACGGCCGAATTAGCGGGCGCACCGCCGCGTGTGTGAGACGCACTGCTGCTCGTTGCACCTCCTGTCATTCGCAGGGCGCGTGCAGCCTTCGACACTAGCGGAGGGCGCATCTTGTCCCTGGTGTCCAGCGGAGGGCCTGTGCGGGGTGTGGCAGTGTCGTGCTGGAGGGCGCCACTGGTAGCGATGTGGGCTTCCTCGCCTCGCCTCGCCTCGCCTCGCCTCGCCCCACGCCGGGTGTGTGCGTAGTTTGCAGTGCATTCGCACCATTCCTATCCCTGTCCCCGTCCCGACTTGTCCCGACTTTGCTCGACTGCCGCTCGCTGCCGCTCGGGTCGTGGTCCATATGACAGCGCAAGCACGACAAACGTCTGCGGGACGAGACGAGACGAGACGACTAAGGGACAGATTCGTGATTACAAATCAAGTTTGGAACTCTACACTCCTACACAACAATAGGCGGTGACGTATTTCAGAAATCACCTGCCGATTCGTACCGTTTTGTCGTTTTCAAAGGCTTCCTGGCAAACTTGGTTAGCACATTCTCCCTCAAACTGAGTTAATTACTGCATTTTCGTACCATTGCAGTAGTATAAAAGGCTTAAGGAAGCATCTTTGTCACAACAGAAAGGTGGTTTGAAAATTGGGCTGGTAGGGGTAGCGACATAAAACAAAAAAAAAAAAAGGAAGGAAGCCAACAGCACCCGGGTTTCCCAGGCGGTCACCCATCCAAGTACTAACCGGGCCCAATGATGCTTAACTTCGGTGATCGGACGAGAACCGGTGTATTCATCATGGTATGGCCGTTGGCACTCACGTAACGTAGGAGCACGGCAGAATTCGCGTTCGGCTTTTCTCCCAACACACAAAATGTTAGTTTTCGGCCGCATTTGACGAAAGCACTTCCTTCCGCAACAGCCAGTTCCTCGAGGACGGCGCGGGGGGCGCGCCCGGCGTCCCAGCAGAGCGACGGCCGAATTAGCGGGCGCACCGCCGCGTGTGTGAGACGCACTGCTGCTCGTTGCACCTCCGCGTGCAGCCTTCGACACTAGCGGAGGACGCATCTTGTCCCTGGTGTCCAGCGGACGGCCTGTGCGGGGTGTGGCAGTGTCGTGCTGGAGGGCGCCACTGGTAGCGATGTGGGCTTCCTCGCCTCGCCTCGCCTCGCCTCGCCTCGCCTCGCCTCACACACCGGGTGTGTGCGTAGTTTGCAGTGCATTCACACCATTCCTATCCCTGTCCCCGTCCCGACTTGTCCCGACTTTGCTCGACTGCCGCTCGCTGCCGCTCGGGTCGTGGTCCATATGACAGCGCAAGCACGACAAACGTCTGCGGGACGAGACGAGACGAGACGACTAAGGGACAGATTCGTGATTACAAATCAAGTTTGGAACTCTACACTCCTACACAACAATAGGCGGTGACGTATTTCAGAAATCACCTGCCGATTCGTACCGTTTTGTCGTTTTCAAAGGCTTCCTGGCAAACTTGGTTAGCACATTCTCCCTCAAACTGAGTTAATTACTGCATTTTCGTACCATTGCAGTAGTATAAAAGGCTTAAGGAAGCATCTTTGTCACAACAGAAAGGTGGTTTGAAAATTGGGCTGGTAGGGGTAGCGACATAAAACAAAAAAAAAAAAGGAAGGAAGCCAACAGCACCCGGGTTTCCCAGGCGGTCACCCATCCAAGTACTAACCGGGCCCAATGATGCTTAACTTCGGTGATCGGACGAGAACCGGTGTATTCATCATGGTATGGCCGTTGGCACTCACGTAACGTAGGAGCACGGCAGAATTCGCGTTCGGCTTTTCTCCCAACACACAAAATGTTAGTTTTCGGCCGCATTTGACGAAAGCACTTCCTTCCGCAACAGCCAGTTCCTCGAGGACGGCGCGGGGGGCGCGCCCGGCGTCCCAGCAGAGCGACGGCCGAATTAGCGGGCGCACCGCCGCGTGTGTGAGACGCACTGCTGCTCGTTGCACCTCCGCGTGCAGCCTTCGACACTAGCGGAGGACGCATCTTGTCCCTGGTGTCCAGCGGACGGCCTGTGCGGGGTGTGGCAGTGTCGTGCTGGAGGGCGCCACTGGTAGCGATGTGGGCTTCCTCGCCTCGCCTCGCCTCGCCTCGCCTCGCCTCGCCTCACACACCGGGTGTGTGCGTAGTTTGCAGTGCATTCACACCATTCCTATCCCTGTCCCCGTCCCGACTTGTCCCGACTTTGCTCGACTGCCGCTCGCTGCCGCTCGGGTCGTGGTCCATATGACAGCGCAAGCACGACAAACGTCTGCGGGACGAGACGAGACGAGACGACTAAGGGACAGATTCGTGATTACAAATCAAGTTTGGAACTCTACACTCCTACACAACAATAGGCGGTGACGTATTTCAGAAATCACCTGCCGATTCGTACCGTTTTGTCGTTTTCAAAGGCTTCCTGGCAAACTTGGTTAGCACATTCTCCCTCAAACTGAGTTAATTACTGCATTTTCGTACCATTGCAGTAGTATAAAAGGCTTAAGGAAGCATCTTTGTCACAACAGAAAGGTGGTTTGAAAATTGGGCTGGTAGGGGTAGCGACATAAAACAAAAAAAAAAAAAAGGAAGGAAGCCAACAGCACCCGGGTTTCCCAGGCGGTCACCCATCCAAGTACTAACCGGGCCCAATGATGCTTAACTTCGGTGATCGGACGAGAACCGGTGTATTCATCATGGTATGGCCGTTGGCACTCACGTAACGTAGGAGCACGGCAGAATTCGCGTTCGGCTTTTCTCCCAACACACAAAATGTTAGTTTTCGGCCGCATTTGACGAAAGCACTTCCTTCCGCAACAGCCAGTTCCTCGAGGACGGCGCGGGGGGCGCGCCCGGCGTCCCAGCAGAGCGACGGCCGAATTAGCGGGCGCACCGCCGCGTGTGTGAGACGCACTGCTGCTCGTTGCACCTCCGCGTGCAGCCTTCGACACTAGCGGAGGACGCATCTTGTCCCTGGTGTCCAGCGGACGGCCTGTGCGGGGTGTGGCAGTGTCGTGCTGGAGGGCGCCACTGGTAGCGATGTGGGCTTCCTCGCCTCGCCTCGCCTCGCCTCACACACCGGGTGTGTGCGTAGTTTGCAGTGCATTCACACCAGTCCTATCCCTGTCCCCGTCCCGACTTGTCCCGACTTTGCTCGACTGCCGCTCGCTGCCGCTCGGGTCGTGGTCCATATGACAGCGCAAGCACGACAAACGTCTGCGGGACGAGACGAGACGAGACGAGACGACTAAGGAATAAATTCGTGATTACAAATCAAATTTCGAACTCTACACTCCTACACAACAATAGGCGGTGACGGATTTCAGAAATCACCTGCCGATTCGTACTGTTTTGTCGTTTTCAAAGTTTTCTTGGCAAACTTGCTTAGCAAATTCTCCCTCAAACTGAGTTAATTACTGCATTTTCGTACCATTGCAGTAGTTTAAAATGCTTAAGGAAGCATCTTTGTCACAACAGAAAGGTGGTTTGAAAATTGGGCTGGTAGGGGTAGCGACATAAAACAAAAAAAAAAAAAAAAAGGAAGGGAGCCAACAGCACCCGGGTTTCCCAGGTGGTCACCCATCCAAGTACTAACCGGGCCCAATGATGCTTAACTTCGGTGATCGGACGAGAACCGGTGTATTCATCATGGTATGGCCGTTGGCACTCACGTAACGTAGGAGCACGGCAGAATTCGCGTTCGGCTTTTCTCCCAACACACAAAATGTTAGTTTTCGGCCGCATTTGACGAAAGCACTTCCTTCCGCAACAGCCAGTTCCTCGAGGACGGCGCGGGGGGCGCGCCCGGCGTCCCAGCAGAGCGACGGCCGAATTAGCGGGCGCACCGCCGCGTGTGTGAGACGCACTGCTGCTCGTTGCACCTCCTGTCATTCGCAGGGCGCGTGCAGCCTTCGACACTAGCGGAGGGCGCATCTTGTCCCTGGTGTCCAGCGGAGGGCCTGTGCGGGGTGTGGCAGTGTCGTGCTGGAGGGCGCCACTGGTAGCGATGTGGGCTTCCTCGCCTCGCCTCGCCTCGCCTCGCCTCGCCTCGCCTCGCCTCGCCTCGCCCCACGCCGGGTGTGTGCGTAGTTTGCAGTGCATTCGCACCATTCCTATCCCTGTCCCCGTCCCGACTTGTCCCGACTTTGCTCGACTGCCGCTCGCTGCCGCTCGGGTCGTGGTCCATATGACAGCGCAAGCACGACAAACGTCTGCGGGACGAGACGAGACGAGACGACTAAGGGACAGATTCGTGATTACAAATCAAGTTTGGAACTCTACACTCCTACACAACAATAGGCGGTGACGTATTTCAGAAATCACCTGCCGATTCGTACCGTTTTGTCGTTTTCAAAGGCTTCCTGGCAAACTTGGTTAGCACATTCTCCCTCAAACTGAGTTAATTACTGCATTTTCGTACCATTGCAGTAGTATAAAAGGCTTAAGGAAGCATCTTTGTCACAACAGAAAGGTGGTTTGAAAATTGGGCTGGTAGGGGTAGCGACATAAAACAAAAAAAAAAAAAAGGAAGGAAGCCAACAGCACCCGGGTTTCCCAGGCGGTCACCCATCCAAGTACTAACCGGGCCCAATGATGCTTAACTTCGGTGATCGGACGAGAACCGGTGTATTCATCATGGTATGGCCGTTGGCACTCACGTAACGTAGGAGCACGGCAGAATTCGCGTTCGGCTTTTCTCCCAACACACAAAATGTTAGTTTTCGGCCGCATTTGACGAAAGCACTTCCTTCCGCAACAGCCAGTTCCTCGAGGACGGCGCGGGGGGCGCGCCCGGCGTCCCAGCAGAGCGACGGCCGAATTAGCGGGCGCACCGCCGCGTGTGTGAGACGCACTGCTGCTCGTTGCACCTCCGCGTGCAGCCTTCGACACTAGCGGAGGACGCATCTTGTCCCTGGTGTCCAGCGGACGGCCTGTGCGGGGTGTGGCAGTGTCGTGCTGGAGGGCGCCACTGGTAGCGATGTGGGCTTCCTCGCCTCGCCTCGCCTCGCCTCACACACCGGGTGTGTGCGTAGTTTGCAGTGCATTCACACCAGTCCTATCCCTGTCCCCGTCCCGACTTGTCCCGACTTTGCTCGACTGCCGCTCGCTGCCGCTCGGGTCGTGGTCCATATGACAGCGCAAGCACGACAAACGTCTGCGGGACGAGACGAGACGAGACGAGACGACTAAGGAATAAATTCGTGATTACAAATCAAATTTCGAACTCTACACTCCTACACAACAATAGGCGGTGACGGATTTCAGAAATCACCTGCCGATTCGTACTGTTTTGTCGTTTTCAAAGTTTTCTTGGCAAACTTGCTTAGCAAATTCTCCCTCAAACTGAGTTAATTACTGCATTTTCGTACCATTGCAGTAGTTTAAAATGCTTAAGGAAGCATCTTTGTCACAACAGAAAGGTGGTTTGAAAATTGGGCTGGTAGGGGTAGCGACATAAAACAAAAAAAAAAAAAAAAAGGAAGGGAGCCAACAGCACCCGGGTTTCCCAGGTGGTCACCCATCCAAGTACTAACCGGGCCCAATGATGCTTAACTTCGGTGATCGGACGAGAACCGGTGTATTCATCATGGTATGGCCGTTGGCACTCACGTAACGTAGGAGCACGGCAGAATTCGCGTTCGGCTTTTCTCCCAACACACAAAATGTTAGTTTTCGGCCGCATTTGACGAAAGCACTTCCTTCCGCAACAGCCAGTTCCTCGAGGACGGCGCGGGGGGCGCGCCCGGCGTCCCAGCAGAGCGACGGCCGAATTAGCGGGCGCACCGCCGCGTGTGTGAGACGCACTGCTGCTCGTTGCACCTCCTGTCATTCGCAGGGCGCGTGCAGCCTTCGACACTAGCGGAGGGCGCATCTTGTCCCTGGTGTCCAGCGGAGGGCCTGTGCGGGGTGTGGCAGTGTCGTGCTGGAGGGCGCCACTGGTAGCGATGTGGGCTTCCTCGCCTCGCCTCGCCTCGCCTCGCCTCGCCTCGCCTCGCCCCACGCCGGGTGTGTGCGTAGTTTGCAGTGCATTCGCACCATTCCTATCCCTGTCCCCGTCCCGACTTGTCCCGACTTTGCTCGACTGCCGCTCGCTGCCGCTCGGGTCGTGGTCCATATGACAGCGCAAGCACGACAAACGTCTGCGGGACGAGACGAGACGAGACGACTAAGGGACAGATTCGTGATTACAAATCAAGTTTGGAACTCTACACTCCTACACAACAATAGGCGGTGACGTATTTCAGAAATCACCTGCCGATTCGTACCGTTTTGTCGTTTTCAAAGGCTTCCTGGCAAACTTGGTTAGCACATTCTCCCTCAAACTGAGTTAATTACTGCATTTTCGTACCATTGCAGTAGTATAAAAGGCTTAAGGAAGCATCTTTGTCACAACAGAAAGGTGGTTTGAAAATTGGGCTGGTAGGGGTAGCGACATAAAACAAAAAAAAAAAAAGGAAGGAAGCCAACAGCACCCGGGTTTCCCAGGCGGTCACCCATCCAAGTACTAACCGGGCCCAATGATGCTTAACTTCGGTGATCGGACGAGAACCGGTGTATTCATCATGGTATGGCCGTTGGCACTCACGTAACGTAGGAGCACGGCAGAATTCGCGTTCGGCTTTTCTCCCAACACACAAAATGTTAGTTTTCGGCCGCATTTGACGAAAGCACTTCCTTCCGCAACAGCCAGTTCCTCGAGGACGGCGCGGGGGGCGCGCCCGGCGTCCCAGCAGAGCGACGGCCGAATTAGCGGGCGCACCGCCGCGTGTGTGAGACGCACTGCTGCTCGTTGCACCTCCGCGTGCAGCCTTCGACACTAGCGGAGGACGCATCTTGTCCCTGGTGTCCAGCGGACGGCCTGTGCGGGGTGTGGCAGTGTCGTGCTGGAGGGCGCCACTGGTAGCGATGTGGGCTTCCTCGCCTCGCCTCGCCTCGCCTCGCCTCGCCTCGCCTCACACACCGGGTGTGTGCGTAGTTTGCAGTGCATTCACACCATTCCTATCCCTGTCCCCGTCCCGACTTGTCCCGACTTTGCTCGACTGCCGCTCGCTGCCGCTCGGGTCGTGGTCCATATGACAGCGCAAGCACGACAAACGTCTGCGGGACGAGACGAGACGAGACGACTAAGGGACAGATTCGTGATTACAAATCAAGTTTGGAACTCTACACTCCTACACAACAATAGGCGGTGACGTATTTCAGAAATCACCTGCCGATTCGTACCGTTTTGTCGTTTTCAAAGGCTTCCTGGCAAACTTGGTTAGCACATTCTCCCTCAAACTGAGTTAATTACTGCATTTTCGTACCATTGCAGTAGTATAAAAGGCTTAAGGAAGCATCTTTGTCACAACAGAAAGGTGGTTTGAAAATTGGGCTGGTAGGGGTAGCGACATAAAACAAAAAAAAAAAAGGAAGGAAGCCAACAGCACCCGGGTTTCCCAGGCGGTCACCCATCCAAGTACTAACCGGGCCCAATGATGCTTAACTTCGGTGATCGGACGAGAACCGGTGTATTCATCATGGTATGGCCGTTGGCACTCACGTAACGTAGGAGCACGGCAGAATTCGCGTTCGGCTTTTCTCCCAACACACAAAATGTTAGTTTTCGGCCGCATTTGACGAAAGCACTTCCTTCCGCAACAGCCAGTTCCTCGAGGACGGCGCGGGGGGCGCGCCCGGCGTCCCAGCAGAGCGACGGCCGAATTAGCGGGCGCACCGCCGCGTGTGTGAGACGCACTGCTGCTCGTTGCACCTCCGCGTGCAGCCTTCGACACTAGCGGAGGACGCATCTTGTCCCTGGTGTCCAGCGGACGGCCTGTGCGGGGTGTGGCAGTGTCGTGCTGGAGGGCGCCACTGGTAGCGATGTGGGCTTCCTCGCCTCGCCTCGCCTCGCCTCGCCTCGCCTCGCCTCACACACCGGGTGTGTGCGTAGTTTGCAGTGCATTCACACCATTCCTATCCCTGTCCCCGTCCCGACTTGTCCCGACTTTGCTCGACTGCCGCTCGCTGCCGCTCGGGTCGTGGTCCATATGACAGCGCAAGCACGACAAACGTCTGCGGGACGAGACGAGACGAGACGACTAAGGGACAGATTCGTGATTACAAATCAAGTTTGGAACTCTACACTCCTACACAACAATAGGCGGTGACGTATTTCAGAAATCACCTGCCGATTCGTACCGTTTTGTCGTTTTCAAAGGCTTCCTGGCAAACTTGGTTAGCACATTCTCCCTCAAACTGAGTTAATTACTGCATTTTCGTACCATTGCAGTAGTATAAAAGGCTTAAGGAAGCATCTTTGTCACAACAGAAAGGTGGTTTGAAAATTGGGCTGGTAGGGGTAGCGACATAAAACAAAAAAAAAAAAAAGGAAGGAAGCCAACAGCACCCGGGTTTCCCAGGCGGTCACCCATCCAAGTACTAACCGGGCCCAATGATGCTTAACTTCGGTGATCGGACGAGAACCGGTGTATTCATCATGGTATGGCCGTTGGCACTCACGTAACGTAGGAGCACGGCAGAATTCGCGTTCGGCTTTTCTCCCAACACACAAAATGTTAGTTTTCGGCCGCATTTGACGAAAGCACTTCCTTCCGCAACAGCCAGTTCCTCGAGGACGGCGCGGGGGGCGCGCCCGGCGTCCCAGCAGAGCGACGGCCGAATTAGCGGGCGCACCGCCGCGTGTGTGAGACGCACTGCTGCTCGTTGCACCTCCGCGTGCAGCCTTCGACACTAGCGGAGGACGCATCTTGTCCCTGGTGTCCAGCGGACGGCCTGTGCGGGGTGTGGCAGTGTCGTGCTGGAGGGCGCCACTGGTAGCGATGTGGGCTTCCTCGCCTCGCCTCGCCTCGCCTCACACACCGGGTGTGTGCGTAGTTTGCAGTGCATTCACACCAGTCCTATCCCTGTCCCCGTCCCGACTTGTCCCGACTTTGCTCGACTGCCGCTCGCTGCCGCTCGGGTCGTGGTCCATATGACAGCGCAAGCACGACAAACGTCTGCGGGACGAGACGAGACGAGACGAGACGACTAAGGAATAAATTCGTGATTACAAATCAAATTTCGAACTCTACACTCCTACACAACAATAGGCGGTGACGGATTTCAGAAATCACCTGCCGATTCGTACTGTTTTGTCGTTTTCAAAGTTTTCTTGGCAAACTTGCTTAGCAAATTCTCCCTCAAACTGAGTTAATTACTGCATTTTCGTACCATTGCAGTAGTTTAAAATGCTTAAGGAAGCATCTTTGTCACAACAGAAAGGTGGTTTGAAAATTGGGCTGGTAGGGGTAGCGACATAAAACAAAAAAAAAAAAAAAAAGGAAGGGAGCCAACAGCACCCGGGTTTCCCAGGTGGTCACCCATCCAAGTACTAACCGGGCCCAATGATGCTTAACTTCGGTGATCGGACGAGAACCGGTGTATTCATCATGGTATGGCCGTTGGCACTCACGTAACGTAGGAGCACGGCAGAATTCGCGTTCGGCTTTTCTCCCAACACACAAAATGTTAGTTTTCGGCCGCATTTGACGAAAGCACTTCCTTCCGCAACAGCCAGTTCCTCGAGGACGGCGCGGGGGGCGCGCCCGGCGTCCCAGCAGAGCGACGGCCGAATTAGCGGGCGCACCGCCGCGTGTGTGAGACGCACTGCTGCTCGTTGCACCTCCTGTCATTCGCAGGGCGCGTGCAGCCTTCGACACTAGCGGAGGGCGCATCTTGTCCCTGGTGTCCAGCGGAGGGCCTGTGCGGGGTGTGGCAGTGTCGTGCTGGAGGGCGCCACTGGTAGCGATGTGGGCTTCCTCGCCTCGCCTCGCCTCGCCTCGCCTCGCCTCGCCTCGCCTCGCCTCGCCCCACGCCGGGTGTGTGCGTAGTTTGCAGTGCATTCGCACCATTCCTATCCCTGTCCCCGTCCCGACTTGTCCCGACTTTGCTCGACTGCCGCTCGCTGCCGCTCGGGTCGTGGTCCATATGACAGCGCAAGCACGACAAACGTCTGCGGGACGAGACGAGACGAGACGACTAAGGGACAGATTCGTGATTACAAATCAAGTTTGGAACTCTACACTCCTACACAACAATAGGCGGTGACGTATTTCAGAAATCACCTGCCGATTCGTACCGTTTTGTCGTTTTCAAAGGCTTCCTGGCAAACTTGGTTAGCACATTCTCCCTCAAACTGAGTTAATTACTGCATTTTCGTACCATTGCAGTAGTATAAAAGGCTTAAGGAAGCATCTTTGTCACAACAGAAAGGTGGTTTGAAAATTGGGCTGGTAGGGGTAGCGACATAAAACAAAAAAAAAAAAAAGGAAGGAAGCCAACAGCACCCGGGTTTCCCAGGCGGTCACCCATCCAAGTACTAACCGGGCCCAATGATGCTTAACTTCGGTGATCGGACGAGAACCGGTGTATTCATCATGGTATGGCCGTTGGCACTCACGTAACGTAGGAGCACGGCAGAATTCGCGTTCGGCTTTTCTCCCAACACACAAAATGTTAGTTTTCGGCCGCATTTGACGAAAGCACTTCCTTCCGCAACAGCCAGTTCCTCGAGGACGGCGCGGGGGGCGCGCCCGGCGTCCCAGCAGAGCGACGGCCGAATTAGCGGGCGCACCGCCGCGTGTGTGAGACGCACTGCTGCTCGTTGCACCTCCGCGTGCAGCCTTCGACACTAGCGGAGGACGCATCTTGTCCCTGGTGTCCAGCGGACGGCCTGTGCGGGGTGTGGCAGTGTCGTGCTGGAGGGCGCCACTGGTAGCGATGTGGGCTTCCTCGCCTCGCCTCGCCTCGCCTCACACACCGGGTGTGTGCGTAGTTTGCAGTGCATTCACACCAGTCCTATCCCTGTCCCCGTCCCGACTTGTCCCGACTTTGCTCGACTGCCGCTCGCTGCCGCTCGGGTCGTGGTCCATATGACAGCGCAAGCACGACAAACGTCTGCGGGACGAGACGAGACGAGACGAGACGACTAAGGAATAAATTCGTGATTACAAATCAAATTTCGAACTCTACACTCCTACACAACAATAGGCGGTGACGGATTTCAGAAATCACCTGCCGATTCGTACTGTTTTGTCGTTTTCAAAGTTTTCTTGGCAAACTTGCTTAGCAAATTCTCCCTCAAACTGAGTTAATTACTGCATTTTCGTACCATTGCAGTAGTTTAAAATGCTTAAGGAAGCATCTTTGTCACAACAGAAAGGTGGTTTGAAAATTGGGCTGGTAGGGGTAGCGACATAAAACAAAAAAAAAAAAAAAAAGGAAGGGAGCCAACAGCACCCGGGTTTCCCAGGTGGTCACCCATCCAAGTACTAACCGGGCCCAATGATGCTTAACTTCGGTGATCGGACGAGAACCGGTGTATTCATCATGGTATGGCCGTTGGCACTCACGTAACGTAGGAGCACGGCAGAATTCGCGTTCGGCTTTTCTCCCAACACACAAAATGTTAGTTTTCGGCCGCATTTGACGAAAGCACTTCCTTCCGCAACAGCCAGTTCCTCGAGGACGGCGCGGGGGGCGCGCCCGGCGTCCCAGCAGAGCGACGGCCGAATTAGCGGGCGCACCGCCGCGTGTGTGAGACGCACTGCTGCTCGTTGCACCTCCTGTCATTCGCAGGGCGCGTGCAGCCTTCGACACTAGCGGAGGGCGCATCTTGTCCCTGGTGTCCAGCGGAGGGCCTGTGCGGGGTGTGGCAGTGTCGTGCTGGAGGGCGCCACTGGTAGCGATGTGGGCTTCCTCGCCTCGCCTCGCCTCGCCTCGCCTCGCCTCGCCTCGCCCCACGCCGGGTGTGTGCGTAGTTTGCAGTGCATTCGCACCATTCCTATCCCTGTCCCCGTCCCGACTTGTCCCGACTTTGCTCGACTGCCGCTCGCTGCCGCTCGGGTCGTGGTCCATATGACAGCGCAAGCACGACAAACGTCTGCGGGACGAGACGAGACGAGACGACTAAGGGACAGATTCGTGATTACAAATCAAGTTTGGAACTCTACACTCCTACACAACAATAGGCGGTGACGTATTTCAGAAATCACCTGCCGATTCGTACCGTTTTGTCGTTTTCAAAGGCTTCCTGGCAAACTTGGTTAGCACATTCTCCCTCAAACTGAGTTAATTACTGCATTTTCGTACCATTGCAGTAGTATAAAAGGCTTAAGGAAGCATCTTTGTCACAACAGAAAGGTGGTTTGAAAATTGGGCTGGTAGGGGTAGCGACATAAAACAAAAAAAAAAAAAGGAAGGAAGCCAACAGCACCCGGGTTTCCCAGGCGGTCACCCATCCAAGTACTAACCGGGCCCAATGATGCTTAACTTCGGTGATCGGACGAGAACCGGTGTATTCATCATGGTATGGCCGTTGGCACTCACGTAACGTAGGAGCACGGCAGAATTCGCGTTCGGCTTTTCTCCCAACACACAAAATGTTAGTTTTCGGCCGCATTTGACGAAAGCACTTCCTTCCGCAACAGCCAGTTCCTCGAGGACGGCGCGGGGGGCGCGCCCGGCGTCCCAGCAGAGCGACGGCCGAATTAGCGGGCGCACCGCCGCGTGTGTGAGACGCACTGCTGCTCGTTGCACCTCCGCGTGCAGCCTTCGACACTAGCGGAGGACGCATCTTGTCCCTGGTGTCCAGCGGACGGCCTGTGCGGGGTGTGGCAGTGTCGTGCTGGAGGGCGCCACTGGTAGCGATGTGGGCTTCCTCGCCTCGCCTCGCCTCGCCTCGCCTCGCCTCGCCTCACACACCGGGTGTGTGCGTAGTTTGCAGTGCATTCACACCATTCCTATCCCTGTCCCCGTCCCGACTTGTCCCGACTTTGCTCGACTGCCGCTCGCTGCCGCTCGGGTCGTGGTCCATATGACAGCGCAAGCACGACAAACGTCTGCGGGACGAGACGAGACGAGACGACTAAGGGACAGATTCGTGATTACAAATCAAGTTTGGAACTCTACACTCCTACACAACAATAGGCGGTGACGTATTTCAGAAATCACCTGCCGATTCGTACCGTTTTGTCGTTTTCAAAGGCTTCCTGGCAAACTTGGTTAGCACATTCTCCCTCAAACTGAGTTAATTACTGCATTTTCGTACCATTGCAGTAGTATAAAAGGCTTAAGGAAGCATCTTTGTCACAACAGAAAGGTGGTTTGAAAATTGGGCTGGTAGGGGTAGCGACATAAAACAAAAAAAAAAAAAAGGAAGGAAGCCAACAGCACCCGGGTTTCCCAGGCGGTCACCCATCCAAGTACTAACCGGGCCCAATGATGCTTAACTTCGGTGATCGGACGAGAACCGGTGTATTCATCATGGTATGGCCGTTGGCACTCACGTAACGTAGGAGCACGGCAGAATTCGCGTTCGGCTTTTCTCCCAACACACAAAATGTTAGTTTTCGGCCGCATTTGACGAAAGCACTTCCTTCCGCAACAGCCAGTTCCTCGAGGACGGCGCGGGGGGCGCGCCCGGCGTCCCAGCAGAGCGACGGCCGAATTAGCGGGCGCACCGCCGCGTGTGTGAGACGCACTGCTGCTCGTTGCACCTCCGCGTGCAGCCTTCGACACTAGCGGAGGACGCATCTTGTCCCTGGTGTCCAGCGGACGGCCTGTGCGGGGTGTGGCAGTGTCGTGCTGGAGGGCGCCACTGGTAGCGATGTGGGCTTCCTCGCCTCGCCTCGCCTCGCCTCACACACCGGGTGTGTGCGTAGTTTGCAGTGCATTCACACCAGTCCTATCCCTGTCCCCGTCCCGACTTGTCCCGACTTTGCTCGACTGCCGCTCGCTGCCGCTCGGGTCGTGGTCCATATGACAGCGCAAGCACGACAAACGTCTGCGGGACGAGACGAGACGAGACGAGACGACTAAGGAATAAATTCGTGATTACAAATCAAATTTCGAACTCTACACTCCTACACAACAATAGGCGGTGACGGATTTCAGAAATCACCTGCCGATTCGTACTGTTTTGTCGTTTTCAAAGTTTTCTTGGCAAACTTGCTTAGCAAATTCTCCCTCAAACTGAGTTAATTACTGCATTTTCGTACCATTGCAGTAGTTTAAAATGCTTAAGGAAGCATCTTTGTCACAACAGAAAGGTGGTTTGAAAATTGGGCTGGTAGGGGTAGCGACATAAAACAAAAAAAAAAAAAAAAAGGAAGGGAGCCAACAGCACCCGGGTTTCCCAGGTGGTCACCCATCCAAGTACTAACCGGGCCCAATGATGCTTAACTTCGGTGATCGGACGAGAACCGGTGTATTCATCATGGTATGGCCGTTGGCACTCACGTAACGTAGGAGCACGGCAGAATTCGCGTTCGGCTTTTCTCCCAACACACAAAATGTTAGTTTTCGGCCGCATTTGACGAAAGCACTTCCTTCCGCAACAGCCAGTTCCTCGAGGACGGCGCGGGGGGCGCGCCCGGCGTCCCAGCAGAGCGACGGCCGAATTAGCGGGCGCACCGCCGCGTGTGTGAGACGCACTGCTGCTCGTTGCACCTCCTGTCATTCGCAGGGCGCGTGCAGCCTTCGACACTAGCGGAGGGCGCATCTTGTCCCTGGTGTCCAGCGGAGGGCCTGTGCGGGGTGTGGCAGTGTCGTGCTGGAGGGCGCCACTGGTAGCGATGTGGGCTTCCTCGCCTCGCCTCGCCTCGCCTCGCCTCGCCTCGCCTCGCCCCACGCCGGGTGTGTGCGTAGTTTGCAGTGCATTCGCACCATTCCTATCCCTGTCCCCGTCCCGACTTGTCCCGACTTTGCTCGACTGCCGCTCGCTGCCGCTCGGGTCGTGGTCCATATGACAGCGCAAGCACGACAAACGTCTGCGGGACGAGACGAGACGAGACGACTAAGGGACAGATTCGTGATTACAAATCAAGTTTGGAACTCTACACTCCTACACAACAATAGGCGGTGACGTATTTCAGAAATCACCTGCCGATTCGTACCGTTTTGTCGTTTTCAAAGGCTTCCTGGCAAACTTGGTTAGCACATTCTCCCTCAAACTGAGTTAATTACTGCATTTTCGTACCATTGCAGTAGTATAAAAGGCTTAAGGAAGCATCTTTGTCACAACAGAAAGGTGGTTTGAAAATTGGGCTGGTAGGGGTAGCGACATAAAACAAAAAAAAAAAAAGGAAGGAAGCCAACAGCACCCGGGTTTCCCAGGCGGTCACCCATCCAAGTACTAACCGGGCCCAATGATGCTTAACTTCGGTGATCGGACGAGAACCGGTGTATTCATCATGGTATGGCCGTTGGCACTCACGTAACGTAGGAGCACGGCAGAATTCGCGTTCGGCTTTTCTCCCAACACACAAAATGTTAGTTTTCGGCCGCATTTGACGAAAGCACTTCCTTCCGCAACAGCCAGTTCCTCGAGGACGGCGCGGGGGGCGCGCCCGGCGTCCCAGCAGAGCGACGGCCGAATTAGCGGGCGCACCGCCGCGTGTGTGAGACGCACTGCTGCTCGTTGCACCTCCGCGTGCAGCCTTCGACACTAGCGGAGGACGCATCTTGTCCCTGGTGTCCAGCGGACGGCCTGTGCGGGGTGTGGCAGTGTCGTGCTGGAGGGCGCCACTGGTAGCGATGTGGGCTTCCTCGCCTCGCCTCGCCTCGCCTCGCCTCGCCTCGCCTCACACACCGGGTGTGTGCGTAGTTTGCAGTGCATTCACACCATTCCTATCCCTGTCCCCGTCCCGACTTGTCCCGACTTTGCTCGACTGCCGCTCGCTGCCGCTCGGGTCGTGGTCCATATGACAGCGCAAGCACGACAAACGTCTGCGGGACGAGACGAGACGAGACGACTAAGGGACAGATTCGTGATTACAAATCAAGTTTGGAACTCTACACTCCTACACAACAATAGGCGGTGACGTATTTCAGAAATCACCTGCCGATTCGTACCGTTTTGTCGTTTTCAAAGGCTTCCTGGCAAACTTGGTTAGCACATTCTCCCTCAAACTGAGTTAATTACTGCATTTTCGTACCATTGCAGTAGTATAAAAGGCTTAAGGAAGCATCTTTGTCACAACAGAAAGGTGGTTTGAAAATTGGGCTGGTAGGGGTAGCGACATAAAACAAAAAAAAAAAAGGAAGGAAGCCAACAGCACCCGGGTTTCCCAGGCGGTCACCCATCCAAGTACTAACCGGGCCCAATGATGCTTAACTTCGGTGATCGGACGAGAACCGGTGTATTCATCATGGTATGGCCGTTGGCACTCACGTAACGTAGGAGCACGGCAGAATTCGCGTTCGGCTTTTCTCCCAACACACAAAATGTTAGTTTTCGGCCGCATTTGACGAAAGCACTTCCTTCCGCAACAGCCAGTTCCTCGAGGACGGCGCGGGGGGCGCGCCCGGCGTCCCAGCAGAGCGACGGCCGAATTAGCGGGCGCACCGCCGCGTGTGTGAGACGCACTGCTGCTCGTTGCACCTCCGCGTGCAGCCTTCGACACTAGCGGAGGACGCATCTTGTCCCTGGTGTCCAGCGGACGGCCTGTGCGGGGTGTGGCAGTGTCGTGCTGGAGGGCGCCACTGGTAGCGATGTGGGCTTCCTCGCCTCGCCTCGCCTCGCCTCGCCTCGCCTCGCCTCACACACCGGGTGTGTGCGTAGTTTGCAGTGCATTCACACCATTCCTATCCCTGTCCCCGTCCCGACTTGTCCCGACTTTGCTCGACTGCCGCTCGCTGCCGCTCGGGTCGTGGTCCATATGACAGCGCAAGCACGACAAACGTCTGCGGGACGAGACGAGACGAGACGACTAAGGGACAGATTCGTGATTACAAATCAAGTTTGGAACTCTACACTCCTACACAACAATAGGCGGTGACGTATTTCAGAAATCACCTGCCGATTCGTACCGTTTTGTCGTTTTCAAAGGCTTCCTGGCAAACTTGGTTAGCACATTCTCCCTCAAACTGAGTTAATTACTGCATTTTCGTACCATTGCAGTAGTATAAAAGGCTTAAGGAAGCATCTTTGTCACAACAGAAAGGTGGTTTGAAAATTGGGCTGGTAGGGGTAGCGACATAAAACAAAAAAAAAAAAGGAAGGAAGCCAACAGCACCCGGGTTTCCCAGGCGGTCACCCATCCAAGTACTAACCGGGCCCAATGATGCTTAACTTCGGTGATCGGACGAGAACCGGTGTATTCATCATGGTATGGCCGTTGGCACTCACGTAACGTAGGAGCACGGCAGAATTCGCGTTCGGCTTTTCTCCCAACACACAAAATGTTAGTTTTCGGCCGCATTTGACGAAAGCACTTCCTTCCGCAACAGCCAGTTCCTCGAGGACGGCGCGGGGGGCGCGCCCGGCGTCCCAGCAGAGCGACGGCCGAATTAGCGGGCGCACCGCCGCGTGTGTGAGACGCACTGCTGCTCGTTGCACCTCCGCGTGCAGCCTTCGACACTAGCGGAGGACGCATCTTGTCCCTGGTGTCCAGCGGACGGCCTGTGCGGGGTGTGGCAGTGTCGTGCTGGAGGGCGCCACTGGTAGCGATGTGGGCTTCCTCGCCTCGCCTCGCCTCGCCTCGCCTCGCCTCGCCTCACACACCGGGTGTGTGCGTAGTTTGCAGTGCATTCACACCATTCCTATCCCTGTCCCCGTCCCGACTTGTCCCGACTTTGCTCGACTGCCGCTCGCTGCCGCTCGGGTCGTGGTCCATATGACAGCGCAAGCACGACAAACGTCTGCGGGACGAGACGAGACGAGACGACTAAGGGACAGATTCGTGATTACAAATCAAGTTTGGAACTCTACACTCCTACACAACAATAGGCGGTGACGTATTTCAGAAATCACCTGCCGATTCGTACCGTTTTGTCGTTTTCAAAGGCTTCCTGGCAAACTTGGTTAGCACATTCTCCCTCAAACTGAGTTAATTACTGCATTTTCGTACCATTGCAGTAGTATAAAAGGCTTAAGGAAGCATCTTTGTCACAACAGAAAGGTGGTTTGAAAATTGGGCTGGTAGGGGTAGCGACATAAAACAAAAAAAAAAAAAAGGAAGGAAGCCAACAGCACCCGGGTTTCCCAGGCGGTCACCCATCCAAGTACTAACCGGGCCCAATGATGCTTAACTTCGGTGATCGGACGAGAACCGGTGTATTCATCATGGTATGGCCGTTGGCACTCACGTAACGTAGGAGCACGGCAGAATTCGCGTTCGGCTTTTCTCCCAACACACAAAATGTTAGTTTTCGGCCGCATTTGACGAAAGCACTTCCTTCCGCAACAGCCAGTTCCTCGAGGACGGCGCGGGGGGCGCGCCCGGCGTCCCAGCAGAGCGACGGCCGAATTAGCGGGCGCACCGCCGCGTGTGTGAGACGCACTGCTGCTCGTTGCACCTCCGCGTGCAGCCTTCGACACTAGCGGAGGACGCATCTTGTCCCTGGTGTCCAGCGGACGGCCTGTGCGGGGTGTGGCAGTGTCGTGCTGGAGGGCGCCACTGGTAGCGATGTGGGCTTCCTCGCCTCGCCTCGCCTCGCCTCACACACCGGGTGTGTGCGTAGTTTGCAGTGCATTCACACCAGTCCTATCCCTGTCCCCGTCCCGACTTGTCCCGACTTTGCTCGACTGCCGCTCGCTGCCGCTCGGGTCGTGGTCCATATGACAGCGCAAGCACGACAAACGTCTGCGGGACGAGACGAGACGAGACGAGACGACTAAGGAATAAATTCGTGATTACAAATCAAATTTCGAACTCTACACTCCTACACAACAATAGGCGGTGACGGATTTCAGAAATCACCTGCCGATTCGTACTGTTTTGTCGTTTTCAAAGTTTTCTTGGCAAACTTGCTTAGCAAATTCTCCCTCAAACTGAGTTAATTACTGCATTTTCGTACCATTGCAGTAGTTTAAAATGCTTAAGGAAGCATCTTTGTCACAACAGAAAGGTGGTTTGAAAATTGGGCTGGTAGGGGTAGCGACATAAAACAAAAAAAAAAAAAAAAAGGAAGGGAGCCAACAGCACCCGGGTTTCCCAGGTGGTCACCCATCCAAGTACTAACCGGGCCCAATGATGCTTAACTTCGGTGATCGGACGAGAACCGGTGTATTCATCATGGTATGGCCGTTGGCACTCACGTAACGTAGGAGCACGGCAGAATTCGCGTTCGGCTTTTCTCCCAACACACAAAATGTTAGTTTTCGGCCGCATTTGACGAAAGCACTTCCTTCCGCAACAGCCAGTTCCTCGAGGACGGCGCGGGGGGCGCGCCCGGCGTCCCAGCAGAGCGACGGCCGAATTAGCGGGCGCACCGCCGCGTGTGTGAGACGCACTGCTGCTCGTTGCACCTCCTGTCATTCGCAGGGCGCGTGCAGCCTTCGACACTAGCGGAGGGCGCATCTTGTCCCTGGTGTCCAGCGGAGGGCCTGTGCGGGGTGTGGCAGTGTCGTGCTGGAGGGCGCCACTGGTAGCGATGTGGGCTTCCTCGCCTCGCCTCGCCTCGCCTCGCCTCGCCTCGCCTCGCCTCGCCTCGCCCCACGCCGGGTGTGTGCGTAGTTTGCAGTGCATTCGCACCATTCCTATCCCTGTCCCCGTCCCGACTTGTCCCGACTTTGCTCGACTGCCGCTCGCTGCCGCTCGGGTCGTGGTCCATATGACAGCGCAAGCACGACAAACGTCTGCGGGACGAGACGAGACGAGACGACTAAGGGACAGATTCGTGATTACAAATCAAGTTTGGAACTCTACACTCCTACACAACAATAGGCGGTGACGTATTTCAGAAATCACCTGCCGATTCGTACCGTTTTGTCGTTTTCAAAGGCTTCCTGGCAAACTTGGTTAGCACATTCTCCCTCAAACTGAGTTAATTACTGCATTTTCGTACCATTGCAGTAGTATAAAAGGCTTAAGGAAGCATCTTTGTCACAACAGAAAGGTGGTTTGAAAATTGGGCTGGTAGGGGTAGCGACATAAAACAAAAAAAAAAAAAAGGAAGGAAGCCAACAGCACCCGGGTTTCCCAGGCGGTCACCCATCCAAGTACTAACCGGGCCCAATGATGCTTAACTTCGGTGATCGGACGAGAACCGGTGTATTCATCATGGTATGGCCGTTGGCACTCACGTAACGTAGGAGCACGGCAGAATTCGCGTTCGGCTTTTCTCCCAACACACAAAATGTTAGTTTTCGGCCGCATTTGACGAAAGCACTTCCTTCCGCAACAGCCAGTTCCTCGAGGACGGCGCGGGGGGCGCGCCCGGCGTCCCAGCAGAGCGACGGCCGAATTAGCGGGCGCACCGCCGCGTGTGTGAGACGCACTGCTGCTCGTTGCACCTCCGCGTGCAGCCTTCGACACTAGCGGAGGACGCATCTTGTCCCTGGTGTCCAGCGGACGGCCTGTGCGGGGTGTGGCAGTGTCGTGCTGGAGGGCGCCACTGGTAGCGATGTGGGCTTCCTCGCCTCGCCTCGCCTCGCCTCACACACCGGGTGTGTGCGTAGTTTGCAGTGCATTCACACCAGTCCTATCCCTGTCCCCGTCCCGACTTGTCCCGACTTTGCTCGACTGCCGCTCGCTGCCGCTCGGGTCGTGGTCCATATGACAGCGCAAGCACGACAAACGTCTGCGGGACGAGACGAGACGAGACGAGACGACTAAGGAATAAATTCGTGATTACAAATCAAATTTCGAACTCTACACTCCTACACAACAATAGGCGGTGACGGATTTCAGAAATCACCTGCCGATTCGTACTGTTTTGTCGTTTTCAAAGTTTTCTTGGCAAACTTGCTTAGCAAATTCTCCCTCAAACTGAGTTAATTACTGCATTTTCGTACCATTGCAGTAGTTTAAAATGCTTAAGGAAGCATCTTTGTCACAACAGAAAGGTGGTTTGAAAATTGGGCTGGTAGGGGTAGCGACATAAAACAAAAAAAAAAAAAAAAAGGAAGGGAGCCAACAGCACCCGGGTTTCCCAGGTGGTCACCCATCCAAGTACTAACCGGGCCCAATGATGCTTAACTTCGGTGATCGGACGAGAACCGGTGTATTCATCATGGTATGGCCGTTGGCACTCACGTAACGTAGGAGCACGGCAGAATTCGCGTTCGGCTTTTCTCCCAACACACAAAATGTTAGTTTTCGGCCGCATTTGACGAAAGCACTTCCTTCCGCAACAGCCAGTTCCTCGAGGACGGCGCGGGGGGCGCGCCCGGCGTCCCAGCAGAGCGACGGCCGAATTAGCGGGCGCACCGCCGCGTGTGTGAGACGCACTGCTGCTCGTTGCACCTCCTGTCATTCGCAGGGCGCGTGCAGCCTTCGACACTAGCGGAGGGCGCATCTTGTCCCTGGTGTCCAGCGGAGGGCCTGTGCGGGGTGTGGCAGTGTCGTGCTGGAGGGCGCCACTGGTAGCGATGTGGGCTTCCTCGCCTCGCCTCGCCTCGCCTCGCCTCGCCTCGCCTCGCCCCACGCCGGGTGTGTGCGTAGTTTGCAGTGCATTCGCACCATTCCTATCCCTGTCCCCGTCCCGACTTGTCCCGACTTTGCTCGACTGCCGCTCGCTGCCGCTCGGGTCGTGGTCCATATGACAGCGCAAGCACGACAAACGTCTGCGGGACGAGACGAGACGAGACGACTAAGGGACAGATTCGTGATTACAAATCAAGTTTGGAACTCTACACTCCTACACAACAATAGGCGGTGACGTATTTCAGAAATCACCTGCCGATTCGTACCGTTTTGTCGTTTTCAAAGGCTTCCTGGCAAACTTGGTTAGCACATTCTCCCTCAAACTGAGTTAATTACTGCATTTTCGTACCATTGCAGTAGTATAAAAGGCTTAAGGAAGCATCTTTGTCACAACAGAAAGGTGGTTTGAAAATTGGGCTGGTAGGGGTAGCGACATAAAACAAAAAAAAAAAAAGGAAGGAAGCCAACAGCACCCGGGTTTCCCAGGCGGTCACCCATCCAAGTACTAACCGGGCCCAATGATGCTTAACTTCGGTGATCGGACGAGAACCGGTGTATTCATCATGGTATGGCCGTTGGCACTCACGTAACGTAGGAGCACGGCAGAATTCGCGTTCGGCTTTTCTCCCAACACACAAAATGTTAGTTTTCGGCCGCATTTGACGAAAGCACTTCCTTCCGCAACAGCCAGTTCCTCGAGGACGGCGCGGGGGGCGCGCCCGGCGTCCCAGCAGAGCGACGGCCGAATTAGCGGGCGCACCGCCGCGTGTGTGAGACGCACTGCTGCTCGTTGCACCTCCGCGTGCAGCCTTCGACACTAGCGGAGGACGCATCTTGTCCCTGGTGTCCAGCGGACGGCCTGTGCGGGGTGTGGCAGTGTCGTGCTGGAGGGCGCCACTGGTAGCGATGTGGGCTTCCTCGCCTCGCCTCGCCTCGCCTCGCCTCGCCTCGCCTCACACACCGGGTGTGTGCGTAGTTTGCAGTGCATTCACACCATTCCTATCCCTGTCCCCGTCCCGACTTGTCCCGACTTTGCTCGACTGCCGCTCGCTGCCGCTCGGGTCGTGGTCCATATGACAGCGCAAGCACGACAAACGTCTGCGGGACGAGACGAGACGAGACGACTAAGGGACAGATTCGTGATTACAAATCAAGTTTGGAACTCTACACTCCTACACAACAATAGGCGGTGACGTATTTCAGAAATCACCTGCCGATTCGTACCGTTTTGTCGTTTTCAAAGGCTTCCTGGCAAACTTGGTTAGCACATTCTCCCTCAAACTGAGTTAATTACTGCATTTTCGTACCATTGCAGTAGTATAAAAGGCTTAAGGAAGCATCTTTGTCACAACAGAAAGGTGGTTTGAAAATTGGGCTGGTAGGGGTAGCGACATAAAACAAAAAAAAAAAAGGAAGGAAGCCAACAGCACCCGGGTTTCCCAGGCGGTCACCCATCCAAGTACTAACCGGGCCCAATGATGCTTAACTTCGGTGATCGGACGAGAACCGGTGTATTCATCATGGTATGGCCGTTGGCACTCACGTAACGTAGGAGCACGGCAGAATTCGCGTTCGGCTTTTCTCCCAACACACAAAATGTTAGTTTTCGGCCGCATTTGACGAAAGCACTTCCTTCCGCAACAGCCAGTTCCTCGAGGACGGCGCGGGGGGCGCGCCCGGCGTCCCAGCAGAGCGACGGCCGAATTAGCGGGCGCACCGCCGCGTGTGTGAGACGCACTGCTGCTCGTTGCACCTCCGCGTGCAGCCTTCGACACTAGCGGAGGACGCATCTTGTCCCTGGTGTCCAGCGGACGGCCTGTGCGGGGTGTGGCAGTGTCGTGCTGGAGGGCGCCACTGGTAGCGATGTGGGCTTCCTCGCCTCGCCTCGCCTCGCCTCGCCTCGCCTCGCCTCACACACCGGGTGTGTGCGTAGTTTGCAGTGCATTCACACCATTCCTATCCCTGTCCCCGTCCCGACTTGTCCCGACTTTGCTCGACTGCCGCTCGCTGCCGCTCGGGTCGTGGTCCATATGACAGCGCAAGCACGACAAACGTCTGCGGGACGAGACGAGACGAGACGACTAAGGGACAGATTCGTGATTACAAATCAAGTTTGGAACTCTACACTCCTACACAACAATAGGCGGTGACGTATTTCAGAAATCACCTGCCGATTCGTACCGTTTTGTCGTTTTCAAAGGCTTCCTGGCAAACTTGGTTAGCACATTCTCCCTCAAACTGAGTTAATTACTGCATTTTCGTACCATTGCAGTAGTATAAAAGGCTTAAGGAAGCATCTTTGTCACAACAGAAAGGTGGTTTGAAAATTGGGCTGGTAGGGGTAGCGACATAAAACAAAAAAAAAAAAGGAAGGAAGCCAACAGCACCCGGGTTTCCCAGGCGGTCACCCATCCAAGTACTAACCGGGCCCAATGATGCTTAACTTCGGTGATCGGACGAGAACCGGTGTATTCATCATGGTATGGCCGTTGGCACTCACGTAACGTAGGAGCACGGCAGAATTCGCGTTCGGCTTTTCTCCCAACACACAAAATGTTAGTTTTCGGCCGCATTTGACGAAAGCACTTCCTTCCGCAACAGCCAGTTCCTCGAGGACGGCGCGGGGGGCGCGCCCGGCGTCCCAGCAGAGCGACGGCCGAATTAGCGGGCGCACCGCCGCGTGTGTGAGACGCACTGCTGCTCGTTGCACCTCCGCGTGCAGCCTTCGACACTAGCGGAGGACGCATCTTGTCCCTGGTGTCCAGCGGACGGCCTGTGCGGGGTGTGGCAGTGTCGTGCTGGAGGGCGCCACTGGTAGCGATGTGGGCTTCCTCGCCTCGCCTCGCCTCGCCTCGCCTCGCCTCGCCTCACACACCGGGTGTGTGCGTAGTTTGCAGTGCATTCACACCATTCCTATCCCTGTCCCCGTCCCGACTTGTCCCGACTTTGCTCGACTGCCGCTCGCTGCCGCTCGGGTCGTGGTCCATATGACAGCGCAAGCACGACAAACGTCTGCGGGACGAGACGAGACGAGACGACTAAGGGACAGATTCGTGATTACAAATCAAGTTTGGAACTCTACACTCCTACACAACAATAGGCGGTGACGTATTTCAGAAATCACCTGCCGATTCGTACCGTTTTGTCGTTTTCAAAGGCTTCCTGGCAAACTTGGTTAGCACATTCTCCCTCAAACTGAGTTAATTACTGCATTTTCGTACCATTGCAGTAGTATAAAAGGCTTAAGGAAGCATCTTTGTCACAACAGAAAGGTGGTTTGAAAATTGGGCTGGTAGGGGTAGCGACATAAAACAAAAAAAAAAAAAAGGAAGGAAGCCAACAGCACCCGGGTTTCCCAGGCGGTCACCCATCCAAGTACTAACCGGGCCCAATGATGCTTAACTTCGGTGATCGGACGAGAACCGGTGTATTCATCATGGTATGGCCGTTGGCACTCACGTAACGTAGGAGCACGGCAGAATTCGCGTTCGGCTTTTCTCCCAACACACAAAATGTTAGTTTTCGGCCGCATTTGACGAAAGCACTTCCTTCCGCAACAGCCAGTTCCTCGAGGACGGCGCGGGGGGCGCGCCCGGCGTCCCAGCAGAGCGACGGCCGAATTAGCGGGCGCACCGCCGCGTGTGTGAGACGCACTGCTGCTCGTTGCACCTCCGCGTGCAGCCTTCGACACTAGCGGAGGACGCATCTTGTCCCTGGTGTCCAGCGGACGGCCTGTGCGGGGTGTGGCAGTGTCGTGCTGGAGGGCGCCACTGGTAGCGATGTGGGCTTCCTCGCCTCGCCTCGCCTCGCCTCACACACCGGGTGTGTGCGTAGTTTGCAGTGCATTCACACCAGTCCTATCCCTGTCCCCGTCCCGACTTGTCCCGACTTTGCTCGACTGCCGCTCGCTGCCGCTCGGGTCGTGGTCCATATGACAGCGCAAGCACGACAAACGTCTGCGGGACGAGACGAGACGAGACGAGACGACTAAGGAATAAATTCGTGATTACAAATCAAATTTCGAACTCTACACTCCTACACAACAATAGGCGGTGACGGATTTCAGAAATCACCTGCCGATTCGTACTGTTTTGTCGTTTTCAAAGTTTTCTTGGCAAACTTGCTTAGCAAATTCTCCCTCAAACTGAGTTAATTACTGCATTTTCGTACCATTGCAGTAGTTTAAAATGCTTAAGGAAGCATCTTTGTCACAACAGAAAGGTGGTTTGAAAATTGGGCTGGTAGGGGTAGCGACATAAAACAAAAAAAAAAAAAAGGAAGGAAGCCAACAGCACCCGGGTTTCCCAGGCGGTCACCCATCCAAGTACTAACCGGGCCCAATGATGCTTAACTTCGGTGATCGGACGAGAACCGGTGTATTCATCATGGTATGGCCGTTGGCACTCACGTAACGTAGGAGCACGGCAGAATTCGCGTTCGGCTTTTCTCCCAACACACAAAATGTTAGTTTTCGGCCGCATTTGACGAAAGCACTTCCTTCCGCAACAGCCAGTTCCTCGAGGACGGCGCGGGGGGCGCGCCCGGCGTCCCAGCAGAGCGACGGCCGAATTAGCGGGCGCACCGCCGCGTGTGTGAGACGCACTGCTGCTCGTTGCACCTCCGCGTGCAGCCTTCGACACTAGCGGAGGACGCATCTTGTCCCTGGTGTCCAGCGGACGGCCTGTGCGGGGTGTGGCAGTGTCGTGCTGGAGGGCGCCACTGGTAGCGATGTGGGCTTCCTCGCCTCGCCTCGCCTCGCCTCACACACCGGGTGTGTGCGTAGTTTGCAGTGCATTCACACCAGTCCTATCCCTGTCCCCGTCCCGACTTGTCCCGACTTTGCTCGACTGCCGCTCGCTGCCGCTCGGGTCGTGGTCCATATGACAGCGCAAGCACGACAAACGTCTGCGGGACGAGACGAGACGAGACGAGACGACTAAGGAATAAATTCGTGATTACAAATCAAATTTCGAACTCTACACTCCTACACAACAATAGGCGGTGACGGATTTCAGAAATCACCTGCCGATTCGTACTGTTTTGTCGTTTTCAAAGTTTTCTTGGCAAACTTGCTTAGCAAATTCTCCCTCAAACTGAGTTAATTACTGCATTTTCGTACCATTGCAGTAGTTTAAAATGCTTAAGGAAGCATCTTTGTCACAACAGAAAGGTGGTTTGAAAATTGGGCTGGTAGGGGTAGCGACATAAAACAAAAAAAAAAAAAAAAAGGAAGGGAGCCAACAGCACCCGGGTTTCCCAGGTGGTCACCCATCCAAGTACTAACCGGGCCCAATGATGCTTAACTTCGGTGATCGGACGAGAACCGGTGTATTCATCATGGTATGGCCGTTGGCACTCACGTAACGCAGGAGCACGGCAGAATTCGCGTTCGGCTTTTCTCCCAACACACAAAATGTTAGTTTTCGGCCGCATTTGACGAAAGCACTTCCTTCCGCAACAGCCAGTTCCTCGAGGACGGCGCGGGGGGCGCGCCCGGCGTCCCAGCAGAGCGACGGCCGAATTAGCGGGCGCACCGCCGCGTGTGTGAGACGCACTGCTGCTCGTTGCACCTCCTGTCATTCGCAGGGCGCGTGCAGCCTTCGACACTAGCGGAGGGCGCATCTTGTCCCTGGTGTCCAGCGGAGGGCCTGTGCGGGGTGTGGCAGTGTCGTGCTGGAGGGCGCCACTGGTAGCGATGTGGGCTTCCTCGCCTCGCCTCGCCTCGCCTCGCCTCGCCTCGCCTCGCCTCGCCTCGCCCCACGCCGGGTGTGTGCGTAGTTTGCAGTGCATTCGCACCATTCCTATCCCTGTCCCCGTCCCGACTTGTCCCGACTTTGCTCGACTGCCGCTCGCTGCCGCTCGGGTCGTGGTCCATATGACAGCGCAAGCACGACAAACGTCTGCGGGACGAGACGAGACGAGACGACTAAGGGACAGATTCGTGATTACAAATCAAGTTTGGAACTCTACACTCCTACACAACAATAGGCGGTGACGTATTTCAGAAATCACCTGCCGATTCGTACCGTTTTGTCGTTTTCAAAGGCTTCCTGGCAAACTTGGTTAGCACATTCTCCCTCAAACTGAGTTAATTACTGCATTTTCGTACCATTGCAGTAGTATAAAAGGCTTAAGGAAGCATCTTTGTCACAACAGAAAGGTGGTTTGAAAATTGGGCTGGTAGGGGTAGCGACATAAAACAAAAAAAAAAAAAAGGAAGGAAGCCAACAGCACCCGGGTTTCCCAGGCGGTCACCCATCCAAGTACTAACCGGGCCCAATGATGCTTAACTTCGGTGATCGGACGAGAACCGGTGTATTCATCATGGTATGGCCGTTGGCACTCACGTAACGTAGGAGCACGGCAGAATTCGCGTTCGGCTTTTCTCCCAACACACAAAATGTTAGTTTTCGGCCGCATTTGACGAAAGCACTTCCTTCCGCAACAGCCAGTTCCTCGAGGACGGCGCGGGGGGCGCGCCCGGCGTCCCAGCAGAGCGACGGCCGAATTAGCGGGCGCACCGCCGCGTGTGTGAGACGCACTGCTGCTCGTTGCACCTCCGCGTGCAGCCTTCGACACTAGCGGAGGACGCATCTTGTCCCTGGTGTCCAGCGGACGGCCTGTGCGGGGTGTGGCAGTGTCGTGCTGGAGGGCGCCACTGGTAGCGATGTGGGCTTCCTCGCCTCGCCTCGCCTCGCCTCACACACCGGGTGTGTGCGTAGTTTGCAGTGCATTCACACCAGTCCTATCCCTGTCCCCGTCCCGACTTGTCCCGACTTTGCTCGACTGCCGCTCGCTGCCGCTCGGGTCGTGGTCCATATGACAGCGCAAGCACGACAAACGTCTGCGGGACGAGACGAGACGAGACGAGACGACTAAGGAATAAATTCGTGATTACAAATCAAATTTCGAACTCTACACTCCTACACAACAATAGGCGGTGACGGATTTCAGAAATCACCTGCCGATTCGTACTGTTTTGTCGTTTTCAAAGTTTTCTTGGCAAACTTGCTTAGCAAATTCTCCCTCAAACTGAGTTAATTACTGCATTTTCGTACCATTGCAGTAGTTTAAAATGCTTAAGGAAGCATCTTTGTCACAACAGAAAGGTGGTTTGAAAATTGGGCTGGTAGGGGTAGCGACATAAAACAAAAAAAAAAAAAAAAAGGAAGGGAGCCAACAGCACCCGGGTTTCCCAGGTGGTCACCCATCCAAGTACTAACCGGGCCCAATGATGCTTAACTTCGGTGATCGGACGAGAACCGGTGTATTCATCATGGTATGGCCGTTGGCACTCACGTAACGTAGGAGCACGGCAGAATTCGCGTTCGGCTTTTCTCCCAACACACAAAATGTTAGTTTTCGGCCGCATTTGACGAAAGCACTTCCTTCCGCAACAGCCAGTTCCTCGAGGACGGCGCGGGGGGCGCGCCCGGCGTCCCAGCAGAGCGACGGCCGAATTAGCGGGCGCACCGCCGCGTGTGTGAGACGCACTGCTGCTCGTTGCACCTCCGCGTGCAGCCTTCGACACTAGCGGAGGACGCATCTTGTCCCTGGTGTCCAGCGGACGGCCTGTGCGGGGTGTGGCAGTGTCGTGCTGGAGGGCGCCACTGGTAGCGATGTGGGCTTCCTCGCCTCGCCTCGCCTCGCCTCGCCTCGCCTCGCCTCACACACCGGGTGTGTGCGTAGTTTGCAGTGCATTCACACCATTCCTATCCCTGTCCCCGTCCCGACTTGTCCCGACTTTGCTCGACTGCCGCTCGCTGCCGCTCGGGTCGTGGTCCATATGACAGCGCAAGCACGACAAACGTCTGCGGGACGAGACGAGACGAGACGACTAAGGGACAGATTCGTGATTACAAATCAAGTTTGGAACTCTACACTCCTACACAACAATAGGCGGTGACGTATTTCAGAAATCACCTGCCGATTCGTACCGTTTTGTCGTTTTCAAAGGCTTCCTGGCAAACTTGGTTAGCACATTCTCCCTCAAACTGAGTTAATTACTGCATTTTCGTACCATTGCAGTAGTATAAAAGGCTTAAGGAAGCATCTTTGTCACAACAGAAAGGTGGTTTGAAAATTGGGCTGGTAGGGGTAGCGACATAAAACAAAAAAAAAAAAAGGAAGGAAGCCAACAGCACCCGGGTTTCCCAGGCGGTCACCCATCCAAGTACTAACCGGGCCCAATGATGCTTAACTTCGGTGATCGGACGAGAACCGGTGTATTCATCATGGTATGGCCGTTGGCACTCACGTAACGTAGGAGCACGGCAGAATTCGCGTTCGGCTTTTCTCCCAACACACAAAATGTTAGTTTTCGGCCGCATTTGACGAAAGCACTTCCTTCCGCAACAGCCAGTTCCTCGAGGACGGCGCGGGGGGCGCGCCCGGCGTCCCAGCAGAGCGACGGCCGAATTAGCGGGCGCACCGCCGCGTGTGTGAGACGCACTGCTGCTCGTTGCACCTCCGCGTGCAGCCTTCGACACTAGCGGAGGACGCATCTTGTCCCTGGTGTCCAGCGGACGGCCTGTGCGGGGTGTGGCAGTGTCGTGCTGGAGGGCGCCACTGGTAGCGATGTGGGCTTCCTCGCCTCGCCTCGCCTCGCCTCGCCTCGCCTCGCCTCACACACCGGGTGTGTGCGTAGTTTGCAGTGCATTCACACCATTCCTATCCCTGTCCCCGTCCCGACTTGTCCCGACTTTGCTCGACTGCCGCTCGCTGCCGCTCGGGTCGTGGTCCATATGACAGCGCAAGCACGACAAACGTCTGCGGGACGAGACGAGACGAGACGACTAAGGGACAGATTCGTGATTACAAATCAAGTTTGGAACTCTACACTCCTACACAACAATAGGCGGTGACGTATTTCAGAAATCACCTGCCGATTCGTACCGTTTTGTCGTTTTCAAAGGCTTCCTGGCAAACTTGGTTAGCACATTCTCCCTCAAACTGAGTTAATTACTGCATTTTCGTACCATTGCAGTAGTATAAAAGGCTTAAGGAAGCATCTTTGTCACAACAGAAAGGTGGTTTGAAAATTGGGCTGGTAGGGGTAGCGACATAAAACAAAAAAAAAAAAAGGAAGGAAGCCAACAGCACCCGGGTTTCCCAGGCGGTCACCCATCCAAGTACTAACCGGGCCCAATGATGCTTAACTTCGGTGATCGGACGAGAACCGGTGTATTCATCATGGTATGGCCGTTGGCACTCACGTAACGTAGGAGCACGGCAGAATTCGCGTTCGGCTTTTCTCCCAACACACAAAATGTTAGTTTTCGGCCGCATTTGACGAAAGCACTTCCTTCCGCAACAGCCAGTTCCTCGAGGACGGCGCGGGGGGCGCGCCCGGCGTCCCAGCAGAGCGACGGCCGAATTAGCGGGCGCACCGCCGCGTGTGTGAGACGCACTGCTGCTCGTTGCACCTCCGCGTGCAGCCTTCGACACTAGCGGAGGACGCATCTTGTCCCTGGTGTCCAGCGGACGGCCTGTGCGGGGTGTGGCAGTGTCGTGCTGGAGGGCGCCACTGGTAGCGATGTGGGCTTCCTCGCCTCGCCTCGCCTCGCCTCGCCTCGCCTCGCCTCACACACCGGGTGTGTGCGTAGTTTGCAGTGCATTCACACCATTCCTATCCCTGTCCCCGTCCCGACTTGTCCCGACTTTGCTCGACTGCCGCTCGCTGCCGCTCGGGTCGTGGTCCATATGACAGCGCAAGCACGACAAACGTCTGCGGGACGAGACGAGACGAGACGACTAAGGGACAGATTCGTGATTACAAATCAAGTTTGGAACTCTACACTCCTACACAACAATAGGCGGTGACGTATTTCAGAAATCACCTGCCGATTCGTACCGTTTTGTCGTTTTCAAAGGCTTCCTGGCAAACTTGGTTAGCACATTCTCCCTCAAACTGAGTTAATTACTGCATTTTCGTACCATTGCAGTAGTATAAAAGGCTTAAGGAAGCATCTTTGTCACAACAGAAAGGTGGTTTGAAAATTGGGCTGGTAGGGGTAGCGACATAAAACAAAAAAAAAAAAAAGGAAGGAAGCCAACAGCACCCGGGTTTCCCAGGCGGTCACCCATCCAAGTACTAACCGGGCCCAATGATGCTTAACTTCGGTGATCGGACGAGAACCGGTGTATTCATCATGGTATGGCCGTTGGCACTCACGTAACGTAGGAGCACGGCAGAATTCGCGTTCGGCTTTTCTCCCAACACACAAAATGTTAGTTTTCGGCCGCATTTGACGAAAGCACTTCCTTCCGCAACAGCCAGTTCCTCGAGGACGGCGCGGGGGGCGCGCCCGGCGTCCCAGCAGAGCGACGGCCGAATTAGCGGGCGCACCGCCGCGTGTGTGAGACGCACTGCTGCTCGTTGCACCTCCGCGTGCAGCCTTCGACACTAGCGGAGGACGCATCTTGTCCCTGGTGTCCAGCGGACGGCCTGTGCGGGGTGTGGCAGTGTCGTGCTGGAGGGCGCCACTGGTAGCGATGTGGGCTTCCTCGCCTCGCCTCGCCTCGCCTCACACACCGGGTGTGTGCGTAGTTTGCAGTGCATTCACACCAGTCCTATCCCTGTCCCCGTCCCGACTTGTCCCGACTTTGCTCGACTGCCGCTCGCTGCCGCTCGGGTCGTGGTCCATATGACAGCGCAAGCACGACAAACGTCTGCGGGACGAGACGAGACGAGACGAGACGACTAAGGAATAAATTCGTGATTACAAATCAAATTTCGAACTCTACACTCCTACACAACAATAGGCGGTGACGGATTTCAGAAATCACCTGCCGATTCGTACTGTTTTGTCGTTTTCAAAGTTTTCTTGGCAAACTTGCTTAGCAAATTCTCCCTCAAACTGAGTTAATTACTGCATTTTCGTACCATTGCAGTAGTTTAAAATGCTTAAGGAAGCATCTTTGTCACAACAGAAAGGTGGTTTGAAAATTGGGCTGGTAGGGGTAGCGACATAAAACAAAAAAAAAAAAAAAAAGGAAGGGAGCCAACAGCACCCGGGTTTCCCAGGTGGTCACCCATCCAAGTACTAACCGGGCCCAATGATGCTTAACTTCGGTGATCGGACGAGAACCGGTGTATTCATCATGGTATGGCCGTTGGCACTCACGTAACGTAGGAGCACGGCAGAATTCGCGTTCGGCTTTTCTCCCAACACACAAAATGTTAGTTTTCGGCCGCATTTGACGAAAGCACTTCCTTCCGCAACAGCCAGTTCCTCGAGGACGGCGCGGGGGGCGCGCCCGGCGTCCCAGCAGAGCGACGGCCGAATTAGCGGGCGCACCGCCGCGTGTGTGAGACGCACTGCTGCTCGTTGCACCTCCTGTCATTCGCAGGGCGCGTGCAGCCTTCGACACTAGCGGAGGGCGCATCTTGTCCCTGGTGTCCAGCGGAGGGCCTGTGCGGGGTGTGGCAGTGTCGTGCTGGAGGGCGCCACTGGTAGCGATGTGGGCTTCCTCGCCTCGCCTCGCCTCGCCTCGCCTCGCCTCGCCTCGCCTCGCCTCGCCCCACGCCGGGTGTGTGCGTAGTTTGCAGTGCATTCGCACCATTCCTATCCCTGTCCCCGTCCCGACTTGTCCCGACTTTGCTCGACTGCCGCTCGCTGCCGCTCGGGTCGTGGTCCATATGACAGCGCAAGCACGACAAACGTCTGCGGGACGAGACGAGACGAGACGACTAAGGGACAGATTCGTGATTACAAATCAAGTTTGGAACTCTACACTCCTACACAACAATAGGCGGTGACGTATTTCAGAAATCACCTGCCGATTCGTACCGTTTTGTCGTTTTCAAAGGCTTCCTGGCAAACTTGGTTAGCACATTCTCCCTCAAACTGAGTTAATTACTGCATTTTCGTACCATTGCAGTAGTATAAAAGGCTTAAGGAAGCATCTTTGTCACAACAGAAAGGTGGTTTGAAAATTGGGCTGGTAGGGGTAGCGACATAAAACAAAAAAAAAAAAAAGGAAGGAAGCCAACAGCACCCGGGTTTCCCAGGCGGTCACCCATCCAAGTACTAACCGGGCCCAATGATGCTTAACTTCGGTGATCGGACGAGAACCGGTGTATTCATCATGGTATGGCCGTTGGCACTCACGTAACGTAGGAGCACGGCAGAATTCGCGTTCGGCTTTTCTCCCAACACACAAAATGTTAGTTTTCGGCCGCATTTGACGAAAGCACTTCCTTCCGCAACAGCCAGTTCCTCGAGGACGGCGCGGGGGGCGCGCCCGGCGTCCCAGCAGAGCGACGGCCGAATTAGCGGGCGCACCGCCGCGTGTGTGAGACGCACTGCTGCTCGTTGCACCTCCGCGTGCAGCCTTCGACACTAGCGGAGGACGCATCTTGTCCCTGGTGTCCAGCGGACGGCCTGTGCGGGGTGTGGCAGTGTCGTGCTGGAGGGCGCCACTGGTAGCGATGTGGGCTTCCTCGCCTCGCCTCGCCTCGCCTCACACACCGGGTGTGTGCGTAGTTTGCAGTGCATTCACACCAGTCCTATCCCTGTCCCCGTCCCGACTTGTCCCGACTTTGCTCGACTGCCGCTCGCTGCCGCTCGGGTCGTGGTCCATATGACAGCGCAAGCACGACAAACGTCTGCGGGACGAGACGAGACGAGACGAGACGACTAAGGAATAAATTCGTGATTACAAATCAAATTTCGAACTCTACACTCCTACACAACAATAGGCGGTGACGGATTTCAGAAATCACCTGCCGATTCGTACTGTTTTGTCGTTTTCAAAGTTTTCTTGGCAAACTTGCTTAGCAAATTCTCCCTCAAACTGAGTTAATTACTGCATTTTCGTACCATTGCAGTAGTTTAAAATGCTTAAGGAAGCATCTTTGTCACAACAGAAAGGTGGTTTGAAAATTGGGCTGGTAGGGGTAGCGACATAAAACAAAAAAAAAAAAAAAAAGGAAGGGAGCCAACAGCACCCGGGTTTCCCAGGTGGTCACCCATCCAAGTACTAACCGGGCCCAATGATGCTTAACTTCGGTGATCGGACGAGAACCGGTGTATTCATCATGGTATGGCCGTTGGCACTCACGTAACGTAGGAGCACGGCAGAATTCGCGTTCGGCTTTTCTCCCAACACACAAAATGTTAGTTTTCGGCCGCATTTGACGAAAGCACTTCCTTCCGCAACAGCCAGTTCCTCGAGGACGGCGCGGGGGGCGCGCCCGGCGTCCCAGCAGAGCGACGGCCGAATTAGCGGGCGCACCGCCGCGTGTGTGAGACGCACTGCTGCTCGTTGCACCTCCTGTCATTCGCAGGGCGCGTGCAGCCTTCGACACTAGCGGAGGGCGCATCTTGTCCCTGGTGTCCAGCGGAGGGCCTGTGCGGGGTGTGGCAGTGTCGTGCTGGAGGGCGCCACTGGTAGCGATGTGGGCTTCCTCGCCTCGCCTCGCCTCGCCTCGCCTCGCCTCGCCTCGCCTCGCCTCGCCCCACGCCGGGTGTGTGCGTAGTTTGCAGTGCATTCGCACCATTCCTATCCCTGTCCCCGTCCCGACTTGTCCCGACTTTGCTCGACTGCCGCTCGCTGCCGCTCGGGTCGTGGTCCATATGACAGCGCAAGCACGACAAACGTCTGCGGGACGAGACGAGACGAGACGACTAAGGGACAGATTCGTGATTACAAATCAAGTTTGGAACTCTACACTCCTACACAACAATAGGCGGTGACGTATTTCAGAAATCACCTGCCGATTCGTACCGTTTTGTCGTTTTCAAAGGCTTCCTGGCAAACTTGGTTAGCACATTCTCCCTCAAACTGAGTTAATTACTGCATTTTCGTACCATTGCAGTAGTATAAAAGGCTTAAGGAAGCATCTTTGTCACAACAGAAAGGTGGTTTGAAAATTGGGCTGGTAGGGGTAGCGACATAAAACAAAAAAAAAAAAAAGGAAGGAAGCCAACAGCACCCGGGTTTCCCAGGCGGTCACCCATCCAAGTACTAACCGGGCCCAATGATGCTTAACTTCGGTGATCGGACGAGAACCGGTGTATTCATCATGGTATGGCCGTTGGCACTCACGTAACGTAGGAGCACGGCAGAATTCGCGTTCGGCTTTTCTCCCAACACACAAAATGTTAGTTTTCGGCCGCATTTGACGAAAGCACTTCCTTCCGCAACAGCCAGTTCCTCGAGGACGGCGCGGGGGGCGCGCCCGGCGTCCCAGCAGAGCGACGGCCGAATTAGCGGGCGCACCGCCGCGTGTGTGAGACGCACTGCTGCTCGTTGCACCTCCGCGTGCAGCCTTCGACACTAGCGGAGGACGCATCTTGTCCCTGGTGTCCAGCGGACGGCCTGTGCGGGGTGTGGCAGTGTCGTGCTGGAGGGCGCCACTGGTAGCGATGTGGGCTTCCTCGCCTCGCCTCGCCTCGCCTCACACACCGGGTGTGTGCGTAGTTTGCAGTGCATTCACACCAGTCCTATCCCTGTCCCCGTCCCGACTTGTCCCGACTTTGCTCGACTGCCGCTCGCTGCCGCTCGGGTCGTGGTCCATATGACAGCGCAAGCACGACAAACGTCTGCGGGACGAGACGAGACGAGACGAGACGACTAAGGAATAAATTCGTGATTACAAATCAAATTTCGAACTCTACACTCCTACACAACAATAGGCGGTGACGGATTTCAGAAATCACCTGCCGATTCGTACTGTTTTGTCGTTTTCAAAGTTTTCTTGGCAAACTTGCTTAGCAAATTCTCCCTCAAACTGAGTTAATTACTGCATTTTCGTACCATTGCAGTAGTTTAAAATGCTTAAGGAAGCATCTTTGTCACAACAGAAAGGTGGTTTGAAAATTGGGCTGGTAGGGGTAGCGACATAAAACAAAAAAAAAAAAAAAAAGGAAGGGAGCCAACAGCACCCGGGTTTCCCAGGTGGTCACCCATCCAAGTACTAACCGGGCCCAATGATGCTTAACTTCGGTGATCGGACGAGAACCGGTGTATTCATCATGGTATGGCCGTTGGCACTCACGTAACGTAGGAGCACGGCAGAATTCGCGTTCGGCTTTTCTCCCAACACACAAAATGTTAGTTTTCGGCCGCATTTGACGAAAGCACTTCCTTCCGCAACAGCCAGTTCCTCGAGGACGGCGCGGGGGGCGCGCCCGGCGTCCCAGCAGAGCGACGGCCGAATTAGCGGGCGCACCGCCGCGTGTGTGAGACGCACTGCTGCTCGTTGCACCTCCGCGTGCAGCCTTCGACACTAGCGGAGGACGCATCTTGTCCCTGGTGTCCAGCGGACGGCCTGTGCGGGGTGTGGCAGTGTCGTGCTGGAGGGCGCCACTGGTAGCGATGTGGGCTTCCTCGCCTCGCCTCGCCTCGCCTCGCCTCGCCTCGCCTCACACACCGGGTGTGTGCGTAGTTTGCAGTGCATTCACACCATTCCTATCCCTGTCCCCGTCCCGACTTGTCCCGACTTTGCTCGACTGCCGCTCGCTGCCGCTCGGGTCGTGGTCCATATGACAGCGCAAGCACGACAAACGTCTGCGGGACGAGACGAGACGAGACGACTAAGGGACAGATTCGTGATTACAAATCAAGTTTGGAACTCTACACTCCTACACAACAATAGGCGGTGACGTATTTCAGAAATCACCTGCCGATTCGTACCGTTTTGTCGTTTTCAAAGGCTTCCTGGCAAACTTGGTTAGCACATTCTCCCTCAAACTGAGTTAATTACTGCATTTTCGTACCATTGCAGTAGTATAAAAGGCTTAAGGAAGCATCTTTGTCACAACAGAAAGGTGGTTTGAAAATTGGGCTGGTAGGGGTAGCGACATAAAACAAAAAAAAAAAAAGGAAGGAAGCCAACAGCACCCGGGTTTCCCAGGCGGTCACCCATCCAAGTACTAACCGGGCCCAATGATGCTTAACTTCGGTGATCGGACGAGAACCGGTGTATTCATCATGGTATGGCCGTTGGCACTCACGTAACGTAGGAGCACGGCAGAATTCGCGTTCGGCTTTTCTCCCAACACACAAAATGTTAGTTTTCGGCCGCATTTGACGAAAGCACTTCCTTCCGCAACAGCCAGTTCCTCGAGGACGGCGCGGGGGGCGCGCCCGGCGTCCCAGCAGAGCGACGGCCGAATTAGCGGGCGCACCGCCGCGTGTGTGAGACGCACTGCTGCTCGTTGCACCTCCGCGTGCAGCCTTCGACACTAGCGGAGGACGCATCTTGTCCCTGGTGTCCAGCGGACGGCCTGTGCGGGGTGTGGCAGTGTCGTGCTGGAGGGCGCCACTGGTAGCGATGTGGGCTTCCTCGCCTCGCCTCGCCTCGCCTCGCCTCGCCTCGCCTCACACACCGGGTGTGTGCGTAGTTTGCAGTGCATTCACACCATTCCTATCCCTGTCCCCGTCCCGACTTGTCCCGACTTTGCTCGACTGCCGCTCGCTGCCGCTCGGGTCGTGGTCCATATGACAGCGCAAGCACGACAAACGTCTGCGGGACGAGACGAGACGAGACGACTAAGGGACAGATTCGTGATTACAAATCAAGTTTGGAACTCTACACTCCTACACAACAATAGGCGGTGACGTATTTCAGAAATCACCTGCCGATTCGTACCGTTTTGTCGTTTTCAAAGGCTTCCTGGCAAACTTGGTTAGCACATTCTCCCTCAAACTGAGTTAATTACTGCATTTTCGTACCATTGCAGTAGTATAAAAGGCTTAAGGAAGCATCTTTGTCACAACAGAAAGGTGGTTTGAAAATTGGGCTGGTAGGGGTAGCGACATAAAACAAAAAAAAAAAAAAGGAAGGAAGCCAACAGCACCCGGGTTTCCCAGGCGGTCACCCATCCAAGTACTAACCGGGCCCAATGATGCTTAACTTCGGTGATCGGACGAGAACCGGTGTATTCATCATGGTATGGCCGTTGGCACTCACGTAACGTAGGAGCACGGCAGAATTCGCGTTCGGCTTTTCTCCCAACACACAAAATGTTAGTTTTCGGCCGCATTTGACGAAAGCACTTCCTTCCGCAACAGCCAGTTCCTCGAGGACGGCGCGGGGGGCGCGCCCGGCGTCCCAGCAGAGCGACGGCCGAATTAGCGGGCGCACCGCCGCGTGTGTGAGACGCACTGCTGCTCGTTGCACCTCCGCGTGCAGCCTTCGACACTAGCGGAGGACGCATCTTGTCCCTGGTGTCCAGCGGACGGCCTGTGCGGGGTGTGGCAGTGTCGTGCTGGAGGGCGCCACTGGTAGCGATGTGGGCTTCCTCGCCTCGCCTCGCCTCGCCTCGCCTCGCCTCGCCTCACACACCGGGTGTGTGCGTAGTTTGCAGTGCATTCACACCATTCCTATCCCTGTCCCCGTCCCGACTTGTCCCGACTTTGCTCGACTGCCGCTCGCTGCCGCTCGGGTCGTGGTCCATATGACAGCGCAAGCACGACAAACGTCTGCGGGACGAGACGAGACGAGACGACTAAGGGACAGATTCGTGATTACAAATCAAGTTTGGAACTCTACACTCCTACACAACAATAGGCGGTGACGTATTTCAGAAATCACCTGCCGATTCGTACCGTTTTGTCGTTTTCAAAGGCTTCCTGGCAAACTTGGTTAGCACATTCTCCCTCAAACTGAGTTAATTACTGCATTTTCGTACCATTGCAGTAGTATAAAAGGCTTAAGGAAGCATCTTTGTCACAACAGAAAGGTGGTTTGAAAATTGGGCTGGTAGGGGTAGCGACATAAAACAAAAAAAAAAAAAAAGGAAGGAAGCCAACAGCACCCGGGTTTCCCAGGCGGTCACCCATCCAAGTACTAACCGGGCCCAATGATGCTTAACTTCGGTGATCGGACGAGAACCGGTGTATTCATCATGGTATGGCCGTTGGCACTCACGTAACGTAGGAGCACGGCAGAATTCGCGTTCGGCTTTTCTCCCAACACACAAAATGTTAGTTTTCGGCCGCATTTGACGAAAGCACTTCCTTCCGCAACAGCCAGTTCCTCGAGGACGGCGCGGGGGGCGCGCCCGGCGTCCCAGCAGAGCGACGGCCGAATTAGCGGGCGCACCGCCGCGTGTGTGAGACGCACTGCTGCTCGTTGCACCTCCGCGTGCAGCCTTCGACACTAGCGGAGGACGCATCTTGTCCCTGGTGTCCAGCGGACGGCCTGTGCGGGGTGTGGCAGTGTCGTGCTGGAGGGCGCCACTGGTAGCGATGTGGGCTTCCTCGCCTCGCCTCGCCTCGCCTCACACACCGGGTGTGTGCGTAGTTTGCAGTGCATTCACACCAGTCCTATCCCTGTCCCCGTCCCGACTTGTCCCGACTTTGCTCGACTGCCGCTCGCTGCCGCTCGGGTCGTGGTCCATATGACAGCGCAAGCACGACAAACGTCTGCGGGACGAGACGAGACGAGACGAGACGACTAAGGAATAAATTCGTGATTACAAATCAAATTTCGAACTCTACACTCCTACACAACAATAGGCGGTGACGGATTTCAGAAATCACCTGCCGATTCGTACCGTTTTGTCGTTTTCAAAGGCTTCCTGGCAAACTTGGTTAGCACATTCTCCCTCAAACTGAGTTAATTACTGCATTTTCGTACCATTGCAGTAGTATAAAAGGCTTAAGGAAGCATCTTTGTCACAACAGAAAGGTGGTTTGAAAATTGGGCTGGTAGGGGTAGCGACATAAAACAAAAAAAAAAAAAAAGGAAGGAAGCCAACAGCACCCGGGTTTCCCAGGCGGTCACCCATCCAAGTACTAACCGGGCCCAATGATGCTTAACTTCGGTGATCGGACGAGAACCGGTGTATTCATCATGGTATGGCCGTTGGCACTCACGTAACGTAGGAGCACGGCAGAATTCGCGTTCGGCTTTTCTCCCAACACACAAAATGTTAGTTTTCGGCCGCATTTGACGAAAGCACTTCCTTCCGCAACAGCCAGTTCCTCGAGGACGGCGCGGGGGGCGCGCCCGGCGTCCCAGCAGAGCGACGGCCGAATTAGCGGGCGCACCGCCGCGTGTGTGAGACGCACTGCTGCTCGTTGCACCTCCGCGTGCAGCCTTCGACACTAGCGGAGGACGCATCTTGTCCCTGGTGTCCAGCGGACGGCCTGTGCGGGGTGTGGCAGTGTCGTGCTGGAGGGCGCCACTGGTAGCGATGTGGGCTTCCTCGCCTCGCCTCGCCTCGCCTCGCCTCGCCTCGCCTCGCCTCACACACCGGGTGTGTGCGTAGTTTGCAGTGCATTCACACCATTCCTATCCCTGTCCCCGTCCCGACTTGTCCCGACTTTGCTCGACTGCCGCTCGCTGCCGCTCGGGTCGTGGTCCATATGACAGCGCAAGCACGACAAACGTCTGCGGGACGAGACGAGACGAGACGACTAAGGGACAGATTCGTGATTACAAATCAAGTTTGGAACTCTACACTCCTACACAACAATAGGCGGTGACGTATTTCAGAAATCACCTGCCGATTCGTACCGTTTTGTCGTTTTCAAAGGCTTCCTGGCAAACTTGGTTAGCACATTCTCCCTCAAACTGAGTTAATTACTGCATTTTCGTACCATTGCAGTAGTATAAAAGGCTTAAGGAAGCATCTTTGTCACAACAGAAAGGTGGTTTGAAAATTGGGCTGGTAGGGGTAGCGACATAAAACAAAAAAAAAAAAAAGGAAGGAAGCCAACAGCACCCGGGTTTCCCAGGTGGTCACCCATCCAAGTACTAACCGGGCCCAATGATGCTTAACTTCGGTGATCGGACGAGAACCGGTGTATTCATCATGGTATGGCCGTTGGCACTCACGTAACGTAGGAGCACGGCAGAATTCGCGTTCGGCTTTTCTCCCAACACACAAAATGTTAGTTTTCGGCCGCATTTGACGAAAGCACTTCCTTCCGCAACAGCCAGTTCCTCGAGGACGGCGCGGGGGGCGCGCCCGGCGTCCCAGCAGAGCGACGGCCGAATTAGCGGGCGCACCGCCGCGTGTGTGAGACGCACTGCTGCTCGTTGCACCTCCTGTCATTCGCAGGGCGCGTGCAGCCTTCGACACTAGCGGAGGGCGCATCTTGTCCCTGGTGTCCAGCGGAGGGCCTGTGCGGGGTGTGGCAGTGTCGTGCTGGAGGGCGCCACTGGTAGCGATGTGGGCTTCCTCGCCTCGCCTCGCCTCGCCTCGCCTCGCCTCGCCTCACACACCGGGTGTGTGCGTAGTTTGCAGTGCATTCACACCATTCCTATCCCTGTCCCCGTCCCGACTTGTCCCGACTTTGCTCGACTGCCGCTCGCTGCCGCTCGGGTCGTGGTCCATATGACAGCGCAAGCACGACAAACGTCTGCGGGACGAGACGAGACGAGACGACTAAGGGACAGATTCGTGATTACAAATCAAGTTTGGAACTCTACACTCCTACACAACAATAGGCGGTGACGTATTTCAGAAATCACCTGCCGATTCGTACCGTTTTGTCGTTTTCAAAGGCTTCCTGGCAAACTTGGTTAGCACATTCTCCCTCAAACTGAGTTAATTACTGCATTTTCGTACCATTGCAGTAGTATAAAAGGCTTAAGGAAGCATCTTTGTCACAACAGAAAGGTGGTTTGAAAATTGGGCTGGTAGGGGTAGCGACATAAAACAAAAAAAAAAAAAAGGAAGGAAGCCAACAGCACCCGGGTTTCCCAGGCGGTCACCCATCCAAGTACTAACCGGGCCCAATGATGCTTAACTTCGGTGATCGGACGAGAACCGGTGTATTCATCATGGTATGGCCGTTGGCACTCACGTAACGTAGGAGCACGGCAGAATTCGCGTTCGGCTTTTCTCCCAACACACAAAATGTTAGTTTTCGGCCGCATTTGACGAAAGCACTTCCTTCCGCAACAGCCAGTTCCTCGAGGACGGCGCGGGGGGCGCGCCCGGCGTCCCAGCAGAGCGACGGCCGAATTAGCGGGCGCACCGCCGCGTGTGTGAGACGCACTGCTGCTCGTTGCACCTCCGCGTGCAGCCTTCGACACTAGCGGAGGACGCATCTTGTCCCTGGTGTCCAGCGGACGGCCTGTGCGGGGTGTGGCAGTGTCGTGCTGGAGGGCGCCACTGGTAGCGATGTGGGCTTCCTCGCCTCGCCTCGCCTCGCCTCACACACCGGGTGTGTGCGTAGTTTGCAGTGCATTCACACCAGTCCTATCCCTGTCCCCGTCCCGACTTGTCCCGACTTTGCTCGACTGCCGCTCGCTGCCGCTCGGGTCGTGGTCCATATGACAGCGCAAGCACGACAAACGTCTGCGGGACGAGACGAGACGAGACGAGACGACTAAGGAATAAATTCGTGATTACAAATCAAATTTCGAACTCTACACTCCTACACAACAATAGGCGGTGACGGATTTCAGAAATCACCTGCCGATTCGTACCGTTTTGTCGTTTTCAAAGGCTTCCTGGCAAACTTGGTTAGCACATTCTCCCTCAAACTGAGTTAATTACTGCATTTTCGTACCATTGCAGTAGTATAAAAGGCTTAAGGAAGCATCTTTGTCACAACAGAAAGGTGGTTTGAAAATTGGGCTGGTAGGGGTAGCGACATAAAACAAAAAAAAAAAAAAAGGAAGGAAGCCAACAGCACCCGGGTTTCCCAGGCGGTCACCCATCCAAGTACTAACCGGGCCCAATGATGCTTAACTTCGGTGATCGGACGAGAACCGGTGTATTCATCATGGTATGGCCGTTGGCACTCACGTAACGTAGGAGCACGGCAGAATTCGCGTTCGGCTTTTCTCCCAACACACAAAATGTTAGTTTTCGGCCGCATTTGAC
>NW_026045656.1:0-84385 GCF_023898315.1 Schistocerca nitens
TGCGCAGAAACAGCTGCGCAGGAACAGCTGCGCAGGAACAGCTGCGCAGGAACAGCTGCGCAGGAACAGGTGCGCAGGAACAGGTGCGCAGGAACAGGTGCGGAGGAACAGGTGCGCAGGAACAGCTGCGCAGGAACAGGTGCGCAGGAACAGCTGCGCAGGAACAGCTGCGCAGGAACAGCTGCGCAGGAACAGCTGCGCAGAAACTGCTGCGCAGAAACTGCTGCGCAGAAACTGCTGCGCAGAAACAGCTGCGCAGAAACAGCTGCGCAGGAACAGCTGCGCAGAAACTGCTGCGCAGAAACTGCTGCGCAGAAACTGCTGCGCAGAAACTGCTGCGCAGAAACAGCTGCGCAGGAACAGCTGCGCAGGAACAGCTGCGCAGGAACAGCTGCGCAGGAACAGCTGCGCAGGAACAGTTGCGCAGGAGCAGCTGCGCAGGAACAGCTGCGCAGGAACAGCTGCGCAGAAACAGCTGCGCAGGAACAGCTGCGCAGAAACAGCTGCGCAGAAACAGCTGCGCAGGAACAGCTGCGCAGGAACAGCTGCGCAGGAACAGCTGCGCAGGAACAGCTGCGCAGAAACAGCTGCGCAGAAACAGCTGCGCAGAAACAGCTGCGCAGGAACAGCTGCGCAGGAACAGCTGCGCAGGAACAGCTGCGCAGAAACTGCTGCGCAGAAACTGCTGCGCAGAAACAGCTGCGCAGAAACAGCTGCGCAGGAACAGCTGCGCAGAAACAGCTGCGCAGAAACAGCTGCGCAGAAACAGCTTCGCAGAAACAGCTGCGCAGAAACAGCTGCGCAGAAACAGCTGCGCAGGAACAGCTGCGCAGAAACAGCTGCGCAGAAACAGCTGCGCAGGAACAGCTGCGCAGGAACAGCTGCGCAGGAACAGCTGCGCAGGAACAGCTGCGCAGAAACAGCTGCGCAGGAACAGCTGCGCAGGAACAGCTGCGCAGGAACAGCTGCGCAGGAACAGCTGCGCAGAAACAGCTGCGCAGAAACAGCTGCGCAGAAACAGCTGCGCAGGAACAGCTGCGCAGGAACAGCTGCGCAGGAACAGCTGCGCAGGAACAGCTGCGCAGGAACAGCTGCGCAGGAACAGCTGCGCAGGAACAGCTGCGCAGGTACAGCTGCGCAGGAACAGCTGCGCAGGAACAGCTGCGCAGGAACAGCTGCGCAGGAACAGCTGCGCAGGTACAGCTGCGCAGGAACAGTTGCGCAGGAGCAGCTGCGCAGGAACAGCTGCGCAGGAACAGCTGCGCAGGAACAGCTGCGCAGGAACAGCTGCGCAGGAACAGCTGCGCAGGAGCAGCTGTGCAGGAACAGCTGCGCAGGAACAGCTGCGCAGGAACAGCTGCGCAGAAACAGCTGCGCAGAAACAGCTGCGCGGAAACAGCTGCGCGGGAACAGCTGCGCAGGAACAGCTGCGCAGGAACAGCTGCGCAGGAACAGCTGCGCAGGAACAGCTGCGCAGAAACTGCTGCGCAGAAACTGCTGCGCAGAAACAGCTGCGCAGGAACAGCTGCGCAGGAACAGCTGCGCAGGAACAGCTGCGCAGGAACAGCTGCGCAGGAACAGCTGCGCAGGAACAGCTGCGCAGGAACAGCTGCGCTGGAACAGCTGCGCAGAAACAGCTGCGCAGGAACAGCTGCGCAGAAACAGCTGCGCAGGAACAGCTGCGCAGAAACAACTGCGCAGAAACAACTGCGCAGAAACAGCTGCGCAGAAACAGCTGCGCAGAAACAGCTGCGCAGAAACAGCTTCGCAGAAACAGCTGCGCAGAAACAGCTGCGCAGGAACAGCTGCGCAGAAACAGCTGCGCAGAAACAGCTGCGCAGAAACAGCTGCGCAGAAACAGCTGCGCAGAAACAGCTGCGCAGAAACAGCTGCGCAGAAACAGCTGCGCAGAAACAGCTGCGCAGAAACAGCTGCGCAGAAACAGCTGCGCAGGAACAGCTGCGCAGAAACAGCTGCGCAGGAACAGCTGCGCAGGAACAGCTGCGCAGGAACAGCTGCGCAGGAACAGGTGCGCAGGAACAGGTGCGCAGGAACAGGTGCGGAGGAACAGGTGCGCAGGAACAGCTGCGCAGGAACAGGTGCGCAGGAACAGCTGCGCAGGAACAGCTGTGCAGGAACAGCTGCGCAGGAACAGCTGCGCAGAAACTGCTGCGCAGAAACTGCTGCGCAGAAACAGCTGCGCAGGAACAGCTGCGCAGGAACAGCTGCGCAGAAACTGCTGCGCAGAAACTGCTGCGCAGAAACTGCTGCGCAGAAACTGCTGCGCAGAAACAGCTGCGCAGGAACAGCTGCGCAGGAACAGCTGCGCAGGAACAGCTGCGCAGGAACAGCTGCGCAGGAACAGCTGCGCAGAAACAGCTGCGCAGAAACAGCTGCGCAGGAACAGCTGCGCAGGAACAGCTGCGCAGGAACAGCTGCGAAGGAACAGCTGCGCAGAAACTGCTGCGCAGAAACTGCTGCGCAGAAACTGCTGCGCAGAAACAGCTGCGCAGAAACAGCTGCGCAGGAACAGCTGCGCAGGAACAGCTGCGCAGGAACAGCTGCGCAGGAACAGCTGCGCAGGAACAGCTGCGCAGGAACAGCTGCGCAGGAACAGCTGCGCAGGAACAGCTGCGCAGAAACAGCTGCGCAGGAACAGCTGCGCAGAAACATCTGCGCAGGAACAGCTGCGCAGAAACAACTGCGCAGAAACAACTGCGCAGAAACAGCTGCGCAGAAACAGCTGCGCAGAAACAGCTTCGCAGAAACAGCTGCGCAGAAACAGCTGCGCAGAAACAGCTGCGCAGGAACAGCTGCGCAGGAACAGCTGCGCAGAAACAGCTGCGCAGAAACAGCTGCGCAGGAACAGCTGCGCAGAAACAGCTGCGCAGAAACAGCTGCGCAGGAACAGCTGCGCAGAAACAGCTGCGCAGAAACAGCTGCGCAGAAACAGCTGCGCAGAAACAGCTGCGCAGAAACAGCTGCGCAGAAACAGCTGCGCAGAAACAGCTGCGCAGGAACAGCTGCGCAGAAACAGCTGCGCAGGAGCAGCTGCGCAGGAACAGCTGCGCAGGAACAGCTGCGCAGGAACAGCTGCGCAGGAACAGCTGCGCAGGAACAGGTGCGCAGGAACAGGTGCGCAGGAACAGGTGCGGAGGAACAGGTGCGCAGGAACAGCTGCGCAGGAACAGGTGCGCAGGAGCAGGTGCGCAGGAACAGCTGCGCAGGAACAGCTGCGCAGGAACAGCTGCGCAGGAACAGGTGCGCAGGAACAGGTGCTCAGGAACAGGTGCGCAGGAACAGCTGCGCAGAAACAGCTGCGCAGAAACAGCTGCGCAGAAACAGCTGCGCAGAAACAGCTGCGCAGAAACAGCTGCGCAGAAACAGCTGCGCAGAAACAGCTGCGCAGAAACAGCTGCGCAGAAACAGCTCCGCAGAGACAGCTGCGCAGAGACAGCTGCGCAGAGACAGCTGCGCAGAGACATCTGCGCAGTTACAGCTGCGCAGAAACAGCTGCGCAGAAACAGCTGCGCAGAAACAGCTGCGCAGAAACAGCTGCGCAGAAACAGCTGCGCAGAAACAGCTGCGCAGAAACAGCTGCGCAGAAACAGCTGCGCAGAAATAGCTGCGCAGAAACAGATGCGAAGAAACAGCTGCGCAGAAACAGCTGCGCAGAAACAGCTGCGCAGAAACAGCGGCGCAGAAACAGCGGCGCAGAAACAGCTGCGCAGGAACAGCTGCGCAGGAACAGCTGCGCAGAAACAGCTGCGCAGAAACAGCTGCGCAGGAACAGCTGCGCAGAAACAGCTGCGCAGAAACAGCTGCGCAGGAACAGGTGCGGAGGAACAGGTGCGCAGGAACAGCTGCGCAGGAACAGGTGCGCAGGAACAGCTGCGCAGGAACAGCTGCGCAGGAACAGCTGCGCAGGAACAGCTGCGCAGAAACTGCTGCGCAGAAACTGCTGCGCAGAAACTGCTGCGCAGAAACAGCTGCGCAGGAACAGCTGCGCAGGAACAGCTGCGCAGAAACTGCTGCGCAGGAACAGCTGCGCAGGAACAGCTGCGCAGGAACAGCTGCGCAGAAACAGCGGCGCAGAAACACTCTATAGCCTCCGGTTACAGGAGCGTACCTCCATGTTCAATGTTTTTTGGGCAGTTGAACATGTAAAGTTGAATCCCGTACGCGCGTGGTAGGATCTCTAGACCACGCGCGCGTACGGAGTTCGTCACCCATGCTGTTGCAGTGCAGTCTCATCAGAAAATCAGAAACAGCTGCGCAGAAGCGGCTGCGCAGGAACAGCTGCGCAGAAGCGGCTGCGCAGAAGCGGCTGCGCAGAAGCGGCTGCGCAGAAGCGGCTGCGCAGAAACGGCTGCGCAGAAGCGGCTGCGCAGAAGCGGCTGCGCACAAGCGGCTGCGCACAAGCGGCTGCGCAGAAGCGGCTGCGCAGAAGCGGCTGCGCAGAAGCGCCTGCGCAGAAGCGGCTGCGCAGAAGCGGCTGCGCAGAAGCGGCTGCGCAGAAGCGGCTGCGCAGAAGCGGCTGCGCAGAAGCGGCTGCGCAGAAGCGGCTGCGCAGAAGCGGCTGCGCAGAAGCGGCTGCGCAGAAGCGCCTGCGCAGAAGCGGCTGCGCAGAAGCGGCTGCGCAGAAGCGGCTGCGCAGAAACGGCTGCGCAGAAACGGCTGCGCAGAAACGGCTGCGCAGAAACGGCTGCGCAGAATCGGCTGCGCAGCAGCGGCTGCGCAGAAGCGGCTGCGCAGAAGCGGCTGCGCAGAAGCGGCTGCGCAGAAGCGGCTGCGCAGAAGCGGCTGCGCAGAAGCGGCTGCGCAGAAACAGCTGCGCAGATGCAGCTGCGCAGAAACAGCTGCGCAGAAACAGCTGCGCAGAAACAGCTGCGCAGAAACAGCTGCGCAGAAGCGGCTGCGCAGAAGCGGCTGCGCAGAAGCGGCTGCGCAGAAGCGGCTGCGCAGAAGCGGCTGCGCAGATGCAGCTGCGCAGAAACAGCTGCGCAGAAACAGCTGCGCAGAAACAGCTGCGCAGAAACAACTGCGCAGAAGCGGCTGCGCAGAAGCGGCTGCGCAGAAGCGGCTGCGCTGAAGCGGCTGCGCAGAAGCGGCTGCGCAGAAGCGGCTGCGCGGTAGCGGCTGCGCGGAAGCGGCTGCGCGGAAGCGGCTGCGCGGAAACGGCTGCGCGGAAACGGCTGCGCGGAAGCGGCTGCGCGGAAGCGGCTGCGCGGAAGCGGCTGCGCGGAAGCGGCTGCGCGGAAGCGGCTGCGCGGAAGCGGCTGCGCGGAAGCGGCTGCGCAGAAGCGGCTGCGCAGAAGCGGCTGCGCAGAAGCGGCTGCGCAGAAGCGGCTGCGCAGAAGCGGCTGCGCAGAAACGGCTGCGCAGAAACGGCTGCGCAGAAACGGCTGCGCAGAAACGGCTGCGCAGAAACGGCTGCGCAGAAACGGCTGCGCAGAAACGGCTGCGCAGAAGCGGCTGCGCAGAAGCGGCTGCGCAGAAGCGGCTGCGCAGAAGCGGCTGCGCAGAAGCAGCTGCGCAGAAGCAGCTGCGCAGAAGCAGCTGCGCAGAAGCAGCTGCGCAGAAGCAGCTGCGCAGAAGCAGCTGCGCAGAAGCAGCTGCGCAGAAACAGCTGCGCAGGAACAGCTGCGCAGGAACAGCTGCGCAGGAACAGCTGCGCAGGAACAGCTGCGCAGGAACAGCTGCGCAGGAACAGCTGCGCAGGAACAGCTGCGCAGGAACAGCTGCGCAGGAACAGCTGCGCAGGAACAGCTGCGCAGGAACAGCTGCGCAGGAACAGCTGCGCAGAAACAGCTGCGCTGGAACAGCTGCGCAGGAACAGCTGCGCAGGAACAGCTGCGCAGGAACAGCTGCGCAGAAACAGCTGCGCAGAAACAGCTGCGCAGGAACAGCTGCGCAGGAACAGCTGCGCAGGAACAGCTGCGCAGGAACAGCTGCGCAGAAACTGCTGCGCAGAAACTGCTGCGCAGAAACTGCTGCGCAGAAACAGCTGCGCAGGAACAGCTGCGCAGGAACAGCTGCGCAGGAACAGCTGCGCAGGAACAGCTGCGCAGAAACAACTGCGCAGAAATAGCTGCGCAGGAACAGCTGCGCAGAAACAGCTGCGCAGAAACAGCTGCGCAGAAACAGCTTCGCAGAAACAGCTGCGCAGAAACAGCTGCGCAGAAACAACTGCGCAGAAACAGCTGCGCAGGAACAGCTGCGCAGAAACAGCTGCGCAGAAACAGCTGCGCAGAAACAGCTGCGCAGGAACAGCTGCGCAGAAACAGCTGCGCAGGAACAGCTGCGCAGAAACAGCTGCGCAGAAACAGCTGCGCAGAAACAGCTGCGCAGAAACAGCTGCGCAGAAACAGCTGCGCAGAAACAGCTGCGCAGAAACAGCTGCGCAGAAACAGCTGCGCAGGAACAGCTGCGCAGAAACAGCTGCGCAGGAACAGCTGCGCAGGAACGGCTGCGCAGAAACGGCTGCGCAGAAACGGCTGCGCAGAAACGGCAGCGCAGAAACGGCTGCGCAGAAACGGCTGCGCAGAAGCAGCTGCGCAGAAGCAGCTGCGCAGAAGCAGCTGCGCAGAAGCAGCTGCGCAGAAGCAGCTGCGCAGAAGCAGCTGCGCGGAAGCAGCTGCGCGGAAGCAGCTGCGCGGAAGCAGCTGCGCAGAAGCAGCTGCGCAGAAGCAGCTGCGCAGAAACAGCTGCGCAGAAACAGCTGCGCAGGAACAGCTGCGCAGGAACAGCTGCGCAGGAACAGCTGCGCAGGAACAGCTGCGCAGGAACAGCTGCGCAGGAACAGCTGCGCAGGAACAGCTGCGCAGGAACAGCTGCGCAGGAACAGCTGCGCAGGAACAGCTGCGCAGGAACAGCTGCGCAGGAACAGCTGCGCAGGAACAGCTGCGCAGAAACAGCTGCGCAGAAACAGCTGCGCAGGAACAGCTGCGCAGGAACAGCTGCGCAGGAACAGCTGCGCAGGAACAGCTGCGCAGGAACAGCTGCGCAGAAACAGCTGCGCAGGAACAGCTGCGCAGGAACAGCTGCGCAGGAACAGGTGCGCAGGAACAGGTGCGCAGGAACAGGTGCGGAGGAACAGGTGCGCAGGAACAGCTGCGCAGGAACAGGTGCGCAGGAACAGCTGCGCAGGAACAGCTGCGCAGGAACAGCTGCGCAGGAACAGCTGCGCAGAAACTGCTGCGCAGAAACTGCTGCGCAGAAACTGCTGCGCAGAAACAGCTGCGCAGGAACAGCTGCGCAGGAACAGCTGCGCAGAAACTGCTGCGCAGAAACTGCTGCGCAGAAACTGCTGCGCAGAAACAGCTGCGCAGGAACAGCTGCGCAGGAACAGCTGCGCAGGAACAGCTGCGCAGGAACAGCTGCGCAGAAACAGCTGCGCAGAAACAGCTGCGCAGGAACAGCTGCGCAGGAACAGCTGCGCAGGAACAGCTGCGCAGAAACTGCTGCGCAGAAACTGCTGCGCAGAAACTGCTGCGCAGAAACAGCTGCGCAGAAACAGCTGCGCAGGAACAGCTGCGCAGGAACAGCTGCGCAGGAACAGCTGCGCAGGAACAGCTGCGCAGGAACAGCTGCGCAGGAACAGCTGCGCAGGAACAGCTGCGCAGAAACAGCTGCGCAGAAACAGCTGCGCAGGAACAGCTGCGCAGAAACGGCTGCGCAGGAACGGCTGCGCAGGAACGGCTGCGCAGAAACGGCTGCGCAGAAACGGCTGCGCAGAAACGGCAGCGCAGAAACGGCTGCGCAGAAACGGCTGCGCAGAAACGGCTGCGCAGAAGCAGCTGCGCAGAAGCAGCTGCGCAGAAGCAGCTGCGCAGAAGCAGCTGCGCAGAAGCAGCTGCGCAGAAGCAGCTGCGCAGAAGCAGCTGCGCAGAAGCAGCTGCGCAGAAGCAGCTGCGCAGAAGCAGCTGCGCAGAAGCAGCTGCGCAGAAGCAGCTGCGCAGAAGCAGCTGCGCAGAAACAGCTGCGCAGAAACAGCTGCGCAGGAACAGCTGCGCAGGAACAGCTGCGCAGGAACAGCTGCGCAGGAACAGCTGCGCAGGAACAGCTGCGCAGGAACAGCTGCGCAGGAACAGCTGCGCAGGAACAGGTGCGCAGGAACAGCTGCGCAGGAACAGCTGCGCAGGAACAGCTGCGCAGGAACAGCTGCGCAGGAACAGCTGCGCAGGAACAGCAGCGCAGAAACAGCCGCGCAGAAACAGCCGCGCAGAAACAGCCTCGCAGAAACAGCCGCGCAGAAACAGCCGCGCAGCAACAGCCGCGCAGCAACAGCCGCGCAGCAACAGCCGCGCAGGAACAGCCGCGCAGGAACAGCCGCGCAGGAACAGCCGCGCAGGAACAGCCGCGCAGGAACAGCTGCGCAGGAACAGCTGCGCAGAAACAGCTGCGCAGAAACAGCTGCGCAGGAACAGCTGCGCAGGAACAGCTGCGCAGAAACAGCTGCGCAGAAACAGCTGCGCAGGAACAGCTGCGCAGGAACAGCTGCGCAGAAACAGCTGCGCAGAAACAGCTGCGCAGAAACAGCTGCGCAGAAACAGCTGCGCAGAAACAGCTGCGCAGAAACAGCTGCGCAGGAACAGCTGCGCAGAAACAGCTGCGCAGAAACAGCTGCGCAGAAACAGCTGCGCAGAAACAGCTTCGCAGAAACAGCTGCGCAGAAACAGCTGCGCAGAAACAGCTGCGCAGAAACAGCTGCGCAGGAACAGCTGCGCAGAAACAGCTGCGCAGAAACAGCTGCGCAGAAACAGCTGCGCAGGAACAGCTGCGCAGAAACAGCTGCGCAGAAACAGCTGCGCAGGAACAGCTGCGCAGAAACGGCTGCGCAGAAACGGCTGCGCAGAAACAGCTGCGCAGAAACAGCTTCGCAGAAACAGCTGCGCAGGAACAGCTGCGCAGAAACAGCTGCGCAGAAGCAGCTGCGCAGAAACAGCTGCGCAGAAACAGCTGCGCAGAAACAGCTGCGCAGAAACAGCTGCGCAGAAACAGCTGCGCAGGAACAGCTGCGCAGAAACAGCTGCGCAGGAGCTGCTGCGCAGGAACAGCTGTGCAGGAGCAGCTGCGCAGGAACAGCTGCGCAGGAACAGCTGCGCAGGAACAGCTGCGCAGGAACAGCTGCGCAGGAACAGCTGCGCAGGAACAGCTGCGCAGGAACAGGTGCGCAGGAACAGGTGCGCAGGAACAGCTGCGCAGGAACAGCTGCGCAGGAACAGGTGCGCACGAACAGCTGCGCAGGAACAGGTGCGCAGGAACAGGTGCGCAGGAACAGGTGCGCAGGAACAGCTGCGCAGGAACAGGTGCGCAGGAACAGCTGCGCAGGAACAGCTGCGCAGGGACAGCTGCGCAGGAACAGGTGCGCAGGAACAGGTGCGCAGGAACAGCTGCGCAGTAACAGCTGCGCAGAAACAGCCGCGCAGAAACAGCCGCGCAGAAACAGCTGCGCAGAAACAGCTGCGCAGAAACAGCTGCGCAGAAACAGCTGCGCAGAAACAGCTGCGCAGAAACAGCTGCGCAGAGACAGCTGCGCAGAGACAGCTGCGCAGAGACAGCTGCGCAGAGACAGCTGCGCAGAAACAGCTGCGCAGAAACAGCTGCGCAGAAACAGCTGCGCAGAAACAGCTGCGCAGAAACAGCTGCGCAGAAACAGCTGCGCAGAAACAGCTGCGCAGAAACAGCTGCGCAGAAACAGCGGCGCAGAAACACTCTATAGCCTCCGGTTACAGGAGCGTACCTCCATGTTCAATGTTTTTTGGGCAGTTGAACATGTAAAGTTGAATCCCGTACGCGCGTGGTTGGATCTCTAGACCACGCGCGCGTACGGAGTTCGTCACCCATGCTGTTGCAGTGAAGTCTCATCAGAAAATCAGAAACAGCTGCGCGGAGACGGCTGCGCAGAAGCGGCTGCGCGGAAGCGGCTGCGCGGAAACGGCTGCGCGGAAACGGCTGCGCGGAAACGGCTGCGCGGAAACGGCTGCGCGGGAACGGCTGCGCGGGAACGGCTGCGCGGGAACAGGTGCGCGGGAACAGGTGCGCGGGAACAGGTGCGCGGGAACAGCTGCGCAGGAACAGCTGCGCAGGAACAGGTGCGCAGGAACAGGTGCGCAGGAACAGGTGCGCAGGTACAGGTGCGCAGGAACAGGTTCGCAGGAACAGGTGCGCAGGAACAGCTGCGCAGGAACAGCTGCGCAGGAACAGGTGCGCAGGAACAGCTGCGCAGGAACAGCTGCGCAGGAACAGCTGCGCAGGAACAGCTGCGCAGGAACAGCTGCGCAGAAACAGCTGCGCAGAAACAGCTGCGCAGAAACAGCCGCGCAGAAACAGCCTCGCAGAAACATCCTCGCAGAAACAGCCGCGCAGAATCAGCCGCGCAGAAACAGCCGCGCAGGAACAGCCGCGCAGGAACAGCCGCGCAGGAACAGCTGCACAGGAACAGCTGCGCAGGAACAGCTGCGCAGGAACAGCTGCGCAGGAACAGCTGCGCAGGAACAGCTGCGCAGGAACAGCTGCGCAGGAACAGCTGCGCAGAAACAGCGGCGCAGAAACACTCTATAGCCTCCGGTTACAGGAGCGTACCTCCATGTTCAATGTTTTTTGGGCAGTTGAACATGTAAAGTTGAATCCCGTACGCGCGTGGTAGGATCTCTAGACCACGCGCGCGTACGGAGTTCGTCACCCATGCTGTTGCAGTGCAGTCTCATCAGAAAATCAGAAACAGCTGCGCAGAAGCGGCTGCGCAGGAACAGCTGCGCAGAAGCGGCTGCGCAGAAGCGGCTGCGCAGAAGCGGCTGCGCAGAAGCGGCTGCGCAGAAGCGGCTGCGCAGAAACGGCTGCGCAGAAGCGGCTGCGCAGAAGCGGCTGCGCAGAAGCGGCTGCGCAGAAGCGGCTGCGCACAAGCGGCTGCGCACAAGCGGCTGCGCACAAGCGGCTGCGCAGAAGCGGCTGCGCAGAAGCGGCTGCGCAGAAGCGGCTGCGCAGAAGCGGCTGCGCAGAAGCGGCTGCGCAGAAGCGGCTGCGCAGAAGCGGCTGCGCAGAAGCGGCTGCGCAGAAGCGGCTGCGCAGAAGCGGCTGCGCAGAAGCGCCTGCGCAGAAGCGGCTGCGCAGAAGCGGCTGCGCAGAAGCGGCTGCGCAGAAACGGCTGCGCAGAAACGGCTGCGCAGAAACGGCTGCGCAGAAACGGCTGCGCAGAAACGGCTGCGCAGCAGCGGCTGCGCAGAAGCGGCTGCGCAGAAGCGGCTGCGCAGAAGCGGCTGCGCAGAAGCGGCTGCGCAGAAGCGGCTGCGCAGAAGCGGCTGCGCAGAAGCGGCTGCGCAGAAACGGCTGCGCAGATGCAGCTGCGCAGAAACAGCTGCGCAGAAACAGCTGCGCAGAAACAGCTGCGCAGAAACAGCTGCGCAGAAGCGGCTGCGCAGAAGCGGCTGCGCAGAAGCGGCTGCGCAGAAGCGGCTGCGCTGAAGCGGCTGCGCAGATGCAGCTGCGCAGAAACAGCTGCGCAGAAACAGCTGCGCAGAAACAGCTGCGCAGAAACAACTGCGCAGAAGCGGCTGCGCAGAAGCGGCTGCGCAGAAGCGGCTGCGCAGAAGCGGCTGCGCAGAAGCGGCTGCGCAGAAGCGGCTGCGCGGAAGCGGCTGCGCGGAAGCGGCTGCGCGGAAACGGCTGCGCGGAAACGGCTGCGCGGAAACGGCTGCGCGGAAGCGGCTGCGCGGAAGCGGCTGCGCGGAAGCGGCTGCGCGGAAGCGGCTGCGCGGAAGCGGCTGCGCAGAAGCGGCTGCGCAGAAGCGGCTGCGCAGAAGCGGCTGCGCAGAAGCGGCTGCGCAGAAGCGGCTGCGCAGAAGCGGCTGCGCAGAAACGGCTGCGCAGAAACGGCTGCGCAGAAACGGCTGCGCAGAAACTGCTGCGCAGAAACAGCTGCGCAGGAACAGCTGCGCAGGAACAGCTGCGCAGGAACAGCTGCGCAGGAACAGCTGCGCAGAAACAGCTGCGCAGAAACAGCTGCGCAGGAACAGCTGCGCAGGAACAGCTGCGCAGGAACAGCTGCGCAGGAACAGCTGCGCAGAAACTGCTGCGCAGAAACTGCTGCGCAGAAACAGCTGCGCAGAAACAGCTGCGCAGGAACAGCTGCGCAGGAACAGCTGCGCAGGAACAGCTGCGCAGGAACAGCTGCGCAGGAACAGCTGCGCAGGAACAGCTGCGCAGGAACAGCTGCGCAGGAACAGCTGCGCAGCAACAGCTGCGCAGAAACAGCTGCGCAGGAACAGCTGCGCAGAAACAGCTGCGCAGGAACAGCTGCGCAGGAACGGCTGCGCAGAAACGGCTGCGCAGAAACGGCTGCGCAGAAACGGCAGCGCAGAAACGGCTGCGCAGAAACGGCTGCGCAGAAACGGCTGCGCAGAAGCAGCTGCGCAGAAGCAGCTGCGCAGAAGCAGCTGCGCAGAAGCAGCTGCGCAGAAGCAGCTGCGCAGAAGCAGCTGCGCAGAAGCAGCTGCGCAGAAGCAGCTGCGCAGAAGCAGCTGCGCAGAAACAGCTGCGCAGAAACAGCTGCGCAGGAACAGCTGCGCAGGAACAGCTGCGCAGGAACAGCTGCGCAGGAACAGCTGCGCAGGAACAGCTGCGCAGGAACAGCTGCGCAGGAACAGCTGCGCAGGAACAGCTGCGCAGGAACAGCTGCGCAGGAACAGCTGCGCAGAAACAGCTGCGCAGGAACAGCTGCGCAGAAACAGCTGCGCTGGAACAGCTGCGCAGGAACAGCTGCGCAGGAACAGCTGCGCAGGAACAGCTGCGCAGAAACAGCTGCGCAGAAACAGCTGCGCAGAAACAGCTGCGCAGGAACAGCTGCGCAGGAACAGCTGCGCAGGAACAGCTGCGCAGGAACAGCTGCGCAGAAACTGCTGCGCAGAAACTGCTGCGCAGAAACAGCTGCGCAGAAACAGCTGCGCAGGAACAGCTGCGCAGGAACAGCTGCGCAGGAACAGCTGCGCAGGAACAGCTGCGCAGAAACAGCTGCGCAGAAACAGCTGCGCAGAAACAGCTGCGCAGGAACAGCTGCGCAGAAACAGCTGCGCAGGAACAGCTGCGCAGAAACAACTGCGCAGAAACAACTGCGCAGAAACAGCTGCGCAGGAACAGCTGCGCAGAAACAGCTGCGCAGAAACAGCTGCGCAGAAACAGCTTCGCAGAAACAGCTGCGCAGAAACAGCTGCGCAGGAACAGCTGCGCAGGAACAGCTGCGCAGGAACAGCTGCGCAGAAACAGCTGCGCAGAAACAGCTGCGCAGGAACAGCTGCGCAGGAACAGCTGCGCAGAAACAGCTGTGCAGGAACAGCTGCGCAGAAACAGCTGCGCAGAAACAGCTGCGCAGAAACAGCTGCGCAGAAACAGCTGCGCAGAAACAGCTGCGCAGAAACAGCTGCGCAGAAACAGCTGCGCAGGAACAGCTGCGCAGAAACAGCTGCGCAGGAACAGCTGCGCAGGAACAGCTGCGCAGGAACAGCTGCGCAGGAACAGGTGCGCAGGAACAGGTGCGCAGGAACAGGTGCGGAGGAACAGGTGCGCAGGAACAGCTGCGCAGGAACAGGTGCGCAGGAACAGCTGCGCAGGAACAGCTGCGCAGGAACAGCTGCGCAGGAACAGCTGCGCAGAAACTGCTGCGCAGAAACTGCTGCGCAGAAACTGCTGCGCAGAAACAGCTGCGCAGGAACAGCTGCGCAGGAACAGCTGCGCAGAAACTGCTGCGCAGAAACTGCTGCGCAGAAACTGCTGCGCAGAAACTGCTGCGCAGAAACAGCTGCGCAGGAACAGCTGCGCAGGAACAGCTGCGCAGGAACAGCTGCGCAGGAACAGCTGCGCAGGAACAGCTGCGCAGAAACAGCTGCGCAGAAACAGCTGCGCAGGAACAGCTGCGCAGGAACAGCTGCGCAGGAACAGCTGCGCAGGAACAGCTGCGCAGAAACTGCTGCGCAGAAACTGCTGCGCAGAAACTGCTGCGCAGAAACAGCTGCGCAGAAACAGCTGCGCAGGAACAGCTGCGCAGGAACAGCTGCGCAGGAACAGCTGCGCAGGAACAGCTGCGCAGGAACAGCTGCGCAGGAACAGCTGCGCAGGAACAGCTGCGCAGGAACAGCTGCGCAGAAACAGCTGCGCAGGAACAGCTGCGCAGAAACATCTGCGCAGGAACAGCTGCGCAGAAACAACTGCGCAGAAACAACTGCGCAGAAACAGCTGCGCAGAAACAGCTGCGCAGAAACAGCTTCGCAGAAACAGCTGCGCAGAAACAGCTGCGCAGAAACAGCTGCGCAGGAACAGCTGCGCAGGAACAGCTGCGCAGAAACAGCTGCGCAGAAACAGCTGCGCAGGAACAGCTGCGCAGAAACAGCTGCGCAGAAACAGCTGCGCAGGAACAGCTGCGCAGAAACAGCTGCGCAGAAACAGCTGCGCAGAAACAGCTGCGCAGAAACAGCTGCGCAGAAACAGCTGCGCAGAAACAGCTGCGCAGAAACAGCTGCGCAGGAACAGCTGCGCAGAAACAGCTGCGCAGGAGCAGCTGCGCAGGAACAGCTGCGCAGGAACAGCTGCGCAGGAACAGCTGCGCAGGAACAGCTGCGCAGGAACAGGTGCGCAGGAACAGGTGCGCAGGAACAGGTGCGGAGGAACAGGTGCGCAGGAACAGCTGCGCAGGAACAGGTGCGCAGGAGCAGGTGCGCAGGAACAGCTGCGCAGGAACAGCTGCGCAGGAACAGCTGCGCAGGAACAGGTGCGCAGGAACAGGTGCGCAGGAACAGGTGCGCAGGAACAGCTGCGCAGAAACAGCTGCGCAGAAACAGCTGCGCAGAAACAGCTGCGCAGAAACAGCTGCGCAGAAACAGCTGCGCAGAAACAGCTGCGCAGAAACAGCTGCGCAGAAACAGCTGCGCAGAAACAGCTCCGCAGAGACAGCTGCGCAGAGACAGCTGCGCAGAGACAGCTGCGCAGAGACATCTGCGCAGTTACAGCTGCGCAGAAACAGCTGCGCAGAAACAGCTGCGCAGAAACAGCTGCGCAGAAACAGCTGCGCAGAAACAGCTGCGCAGAAACAGCTGCGCAGAAACAGCTGCGCAGAAATAGCTGCGCAGAAACAGATGCGAAGAAACAGCTGCGCAGAAACAGCTGCGCAGAAACAGCTGCGCAGAAACAGCGGCGCAGAAACAGCGGCGCAGAAACAGCTGCGCAGGAACAGCTGCGCAGGAACAGCTGCGCAGAAACAGCTGCGCAGAAACAGCTGCGCAGGAACAGCTGCGCAGAAACAGCTGCGCAGAAACAGCTGCGCAGAAACAGCTGCGCAGAAACAGCTACGCAGGAACAGCTGCGCAGGAACAGCTGCGCAGAAACAGCTGCGCAGAAACAGCTGCGCAGAAACAGCTGCGCAGAAACAGCTTCGCAGAAACAGCTGCGCAGGAACAGCTACGCAGAAACAGCTGCGCAGAAACAGCTGCGCAGAAACAGCTGCGCAGAAACAGCTGCGCAGAAACAGCTGCGCAGAAACAGCTGCGCAGAAACAGCTGCGCAGAGACAGCTGCGCAGAGACAGCTGCGCAGAAACAGCTGCGAAGAAACAGCTGCGCAGAAACAGCTGCGCAGAAACAGCTGCGCAGAAAAAGCTGCGCAGAAACAGCTGCGCAGAAACAGCTGCGCAGAAACAGCTGCGCAGAAACAGCTGCGCAGAAACAGCTGCGCAGAAACAGCTGCGCAGAAACAGCGGCGCAGAAACAGCGGCGCAGAAACACTCTATAGCCTCCGGTTACAGGAGCGTACCTCCATGTTCAATGTTTTTTGGGCAGTTGAACATGTAAAGTTGAATCCCGTACGCGCGTGGTAGGATCTCTAGGCCACGCGCGCGTACGGAGTTCGTCACCCATGCTGTTGCAGTGAGTCTCATCAGAAAATCAGAAACAGCTGCGCGGAGACGGCTGCGCAGAAGCGGCTGCGCGGAAGCGGCTGCGCGGAAGCGGCTGCGCGGAAACGGCTGCGCGGAAACGGCTGCGCGGAAACGGCTGCGCGGAAACGGCTGCGCGAGAACAGCTGCGCGAGAACAGGTGCGCGGGAACAGCTGCGCGGGAACAGCTGCGCAGGAACAGCTGCGCAGGAACAGCTGCGCAGGAACAGCTGCGCAGGAACAGGTGCGCAAAAACAGGTGCGCAGGAACAGGTGCGCAGGAACAGCTGCGCAGGAACAGCTGCGCAGAAACAGCTGCGCAGAAACAGCTGCGCAGAAACAGCTTCGCAGAAACAGCTGCGCTGGAACGGCTGCGCAGAAACGGCTGCGCAGAAACGGCTGCGCAGAAACGGCTGCGCAGAAACGGCTGCGCAGAAACGGCTGCGCAGAAACGGCTGCGCAGAAACGGCTGCGCAGAAAAGGCTGCGCAGAAACGGCTGCGCAGAAACAGCTGCGCAGAAACAGCTGCGCAGAAGCAGCTGCGCAGAAGCAGCTGCGCAGAAGCAGCTGCGCAGAAGCAGCTGCGCAGAGGCAGCTGCGCAGAAGCAGCTGCGCAGAAGCAGCTGCGCAGAAGCAGCTGCGCAGAAGCAGCTGCGCAGAAGCAGCTGCGCAGAAGCAGCTGCGCAGAAGCAGCTGCGCAGAAGCAGCTGCGCAGAGGCAGCTGCGCAGAAGCAGCTGCGCAGAAGCAGCTGCGCAGAAGCAGCTGCGCAGAAGCAGCTGCGCAGAAGCAGCTGCGCAGAAGCAGCTGCGCAGAAACAGCTGCGCAGAAACAGCTGCGCAGATACAGCTGCGCAGATACAGCTGCGCAGAAACAGCTGCGCAGAAACAGCTGCGCAGAAACAGCTGCGCAGAAACAGCTGCGCAGGAACAGCTGCGCAGGAACAGCTGCGCAGGAACAGCTGCGCAGGAACAGCTGCGCAGGAACAGCTGCGCAGGAACAGCTGCGCAGGAACAGCTGCGCAGGAACAGCTGCGCAGGAACAGCTGCGCAGGAACAGCTGCGCAGGTACAGCTGCGCAGGAACAGCTGCGCAGGAACAGCTGCGCAGAAACAGCTGCGCAGGAACAGCTGCGCAGGAACAGCTGCGCAGGAACAGCTGCGCAGGAACAGCTGCGCAGGTACAACTGCGCAGGAACAGCTGCGCAGGAACAGCTGCGCAGAAACAGCTGCGCAGAAACAGCTGCGCAGAAACAGCTGCGCAGAAACAGCTGCGCAGAAACAGCTGCGCAGGAACAGCTGCGCAGAAACAGCTGCGCAGGAACAGCTGCGCAGGAACAGCTGCGCAGGAACAGCTGCGCAGGAACAGGTGCGCAGGAACAGGTGCGCAGGAACAGGTGCGGAGGAACAGGTGCGCAGGAACAGCTGCGCAGGAACAGGTGCGCAGGAACAGCTGCGCAGGAACAGCTGCGCAGGAACAGCTGCGCAGGAACAGCTGCGCAGAAACTGCTGCGCAGAAACTGCTGCGCAGAAACTGCTGCGCAGAAACAGCTGCGCAGGAACAGCTGCGCAGGAACAGCTGCGCAGAAACTGCTGCGCAGAAACTGCTGCGCAGAAACTGCTGCGCAGAAACTGCTGCGCAGAAACAGCTGCGCAGGAACAGCTGCGCAGGAACAGCTGCGCAGGAACAGCTGCGCAGAAACAGCTGCGCAGGAACAGCTGCGCAGGAACAGCTGCGCAGGAACAGCTGCGCAGGAACAGCTGCGCAGAAACAGCTGCGCAGGAACAGCTGCGCAGAAACAGCTGCGCAGAAACTGCTGCGCAGAAACTGCTGCGCAGAAACAGCTGCGCAGAAACAGCTGCGCAGAAACAGCTGCGCAGGAACAGCTGCGCAGAAACAGCTGCGCAGGAACAGCTGCGCAGGAACAGCTGCGCAGGAACAGCTGCGCAGGAACAGGTGCGCAGGAACAGGTGCGCAGGAACAGGTGCGGAGGAACAGGTGCGCAGGAACAGCTGCGCAGGAACAGGTGCGCAGGAACAGCTGCGCAGGAACAGCTGCGCAGGAACAGCTGCGCAGGAACAGCTGCGCAGAAACTGCTGCGCAGAAACTGCTGCGCAGAAACTGCTGCGCAGAAACAGCTGCGCAGAAACAGCTGCGCGGGAACAGCTGCGCAGAAACTGCTGCGCAGAAACTGCTGCGCAGAAACTGCTGCGCAGAAACTGCTGCGCAGAAACAGCTGCGCAGGAACAGCTGCGCAGGAACAGCTGCGCAGGAACAGCTGCGCAGGAACAGCTGCGCAGGAACAGTTGCGCAGGAGCAGCTGCGCAGGAACAGCTGCGCAGGAACAGCTGCGCAGAAACAGCTGCGCAGGAACAGCTGCGCAGAAACAGCTGCGCAGAAACAGCTGCGCAGGAACAGCTGCGCAGGAACAGCTGCGCAGGAACAGCTGCGCAGGAACAGCTGCGCAGAAACAGCTGCGCAGAAACAGCTGCGCAGAAACAGCTGCGCAGGAACAGCTGCGCAGGAACAGCTGCGCAGGAACAGCTGCGCAGAAACTGCTGCGCAGAAACTGCTGCGCAGAAACAGCTGCGCAGAAACAGCTGCGCAGGAACAGCTGCGCAGAAACAGCTGCGCAGAAACAGCTGCGCAGAAACAGCTTCGCAGAAACAGCTGCGCAGAAACAGCTGCGCAGAAACAGCTGCGCAGGAACAGCTGCGCAGAAACAGCTGCGCAGAAACAGCTGCGCAGGAACAGCTGCGCAGGAACAGCTGCGCAGGAACAGCTGCGCAGAAACAGCTGCGCAGGAACAGCTGCGCAGAAACAGCTGCGCAGGAACAGCTGCGCAGGAACAGCTGCGCAGGAACAGCTGCGCAGGAACAGCTGCGCAGCAACAGCTGCGCAGAAACAGCTGCGCAGAAACAGCTGCGCAGAAACAGCTGCGCAGGAACAGCTGCGCAGGAACAGCTGCGCAGGAACAGCTGCGCAGGAACAGCTGCGCAGGAACAGCTGCGCAGGAACAGCTGCGCAGGAACAGCTGCGCAGGTACAGCTGCGCAGGAACAGCTGCGCAGGAACAGCTGCGCAGGAACAGCTGCGCAGGAACAGCTGCGCAGGTACAGCTGCGCAGGAACAGTTGCGCAGGAGCAGCTGCGCAGGAACAGCTGCGCAGGAACAGCTGCGCAGAAACAGCTGCGCAGGAACAGCTGCGCAGAAACAGCTGCGCAGAAACAGCTGCGCAGGAACAGCTGCGCAGGAACAGCTGCGCAGGAGCAGCTGTGCAGGAACAGCTGCGCAGGAACAGCTGCGCAGGAACAGCTGCGCAGAAACAGCTGCGCAGAAACAGCTGCGCAGAAACAGCTGCGCGGGAACAGCTGCGCAGGAGCAGCTGCGCAGGAACAGCTGCGCAGGAACAGCTGCGCAGGAACAGCTGCGCAGAAACTGCTGCGCAGAAACTGCTGCGCAGAAACAGCTGCGCAGGAACAGCTGCGCAGGAACAGCTGCGCAGGAACAGCTGCGCAGGAACAGCTGCGCAGGAACAGCTGCGCAGGAACAGCTGCGCAGGAACAGCTGCGCTGGAACAGCTGCGCAGAAACAGCTGCGCAGGAACAGCTGCGCAGAAACAGCTGCGCAGGAACAGCTGCGCAGAAACAACTGCGCAGAAACAACTGCGCAGAAACAGCTGCGCAGAAACAGCTGCGCAGAAACAGCTGCGCAGAAACAGCTTCGCAGAAACAGCTGCGCAGAAACAGCTGCGCAGAAACAGCTGCGCAGGAACAGCTGCGCAGAAACAGCTGCGCAGAAACAGCTGCGCAGAAACAGCTGCGCAGAAACAGCTGCGCAGAAACAGCTGCGCAGAAACAGCTGCGCAGAAACAGCTGCGCAGAAACAGCTGCGCAGAAACAGCTGCGCAGAAACAGCTGCGCAGGAACAGCTGCGCAGAAACAGCTGCGCAGGAACAGCTGCGCAGGAACAGCTGCGCAGGAACAGCTGCGCAGGAACAGGTGCGCAGGAACAGGTGCGCAGGAACAGGTGCGGAGGAACAGGTGCGCAGGAACAGCTGCGCAGGAACAGGTGCGCAGGAACAGCTGCGCAGGAACAGCTGCGCAGGAACAGCTGCGCAGGAACAGCTGCGCAGAAACTGCTGCGCAGAAACTGCTGCGCAGAAACTGCTGCGCAGAAACAGCTGCGCAGGAACAGCTGCGCAGGAACAGCTGCGCAGAAACTGCTGCGCAGAAACTGCTGCGCAGAAACTGCTGCGCAGAAACTGCTGCGCAGAAACAGCTGCGCAGGAACAGCTGCGCAGGAACAGCTGCGCAGGAACAGCTGCGCAGGAACAGCTGCGCAGGAACAGCTGCGCAGAAACAGCTGCGCAGAAACAGCTGCGCAGGAACAGCTGCGCAGGAACAGCTGCGCAGGAACAGGTGCGCAGGAACAGGTGCGCAGGAACAGGTGCGCAGGAACAGGTGCGCAGGAACAGCTGCGCAGAAACAGCTGCGCAGAAACAGCTGCGCAGAAACAGCTGCGCAGAAACAGCTGCGCAGAAACAGCTGCGCAGAAACAGCTGCGCAGAAACAGCTGCGCAGAAACAGCTGCGCAGAAACAGCTCCGCAGAGACAGCTGCGCAGAGACAGCTGCGCAGAGACAGCTGCGCAGAGACATCTGCGCAGTTACAGCTGCGCAGAAACAGCTGCGCAGAAACAGCTGCGCAGAAACAGCTGCGCAGAAACAGCTGCGCAGAAACAGCTGCGCAGAAACAGCTGCGCAGAAACAGCTGCGCAGAAACAGCTGTGCAGAAATAGCTGCGCAGAAACAGATGCGAAGAAACAGCTGCGCAGAAACAGCTGCGCAGAAACAGCTGCGCAGAAACAGCGGCGCAGAAACAGCGGCGCAGAAACAGCTGCGCAGGAACAGCTGCGCAGGAACAGCTGCGCAGAAACAGCTGCGCAGAAACAGCTGCGCAGGAACAGCTGCGCAGAAACAGCTGCGCAGAAACAGCTGCGCAGAAACAGCTGCGCAGAAACAGCTACGCAGGAACAGCTGCGCAGGAACAGCTGCGCAGAAACAGCTGCGCAGAAACAGCTGCGCAGAAACAGCTGCGCAGAAACAGCTTCGCAGAAACAGCTGCGCAGGAACAGCTACGCAGAAACAGCTGCGCAGAAACAGCTGCGCAGAAACAGCTGCGCAGAAACAGCTGCGCAGAAACAGCTGCGCAGAAACAGCTGCGCAGAAACAGCTGCGCAGAAACAGCTGCGCAGAGACAGCTGCGCAGAGACAGCTGCGCAGAAACAGCTGCGAAGAAACAGCTGCGCAGAAACAGCTGCGCAGAAACAGCTGCGCAGAAAAAGCTGCGCAGAAACAGCTGCGCAGAAACAGCTGCGCAGAAACAGCTGCGCAGAAACAGCTGCGCAGAAACAGCTGCGCAGAAACAGCTGCGCAGAAACAGCGGCGCAGAAACAGCGGCGCAGAAACACTCTATAGCCTCCGGTTACAGGAGCGTACCTCCATGTTCAATGTTTTTTGGGCAGTTGAACATGTAAAGTTGAATCCCGTTCGCGCGTGGTAGGATCTCTAGGCCACGCGCGCGTACGGAGTTCGTCACCCATGCTGTTGCAGTGAGTCTCATCAGAAAATCAGAAACAGCTGCGCGGAGACGGCTGCGCAGAAGCGGCTGCGCGGAAGCGGCTGCGCGGAAACGGCTGCGCGGAAACGGCTGCGCGGAAACGGCTGCGCGGAAACGGCTGCGCGAGAACAGCTGCGCGAGAACAGGTGCGCGGGAACAGCTGCGCGGGAACAGCTGCGCAGGAACAGCTGCGCAGGAACAGCTGCGCAGGAACAGCTGCGCAGGAACAGGTGCGCAAAAACAGGTGCGCAGGAACAGGTGCGCAGGAACAGCTGCGCAGGAACAGCTGCGCAGAAACAGCTGCGCAGAAACAGCTGCGCAGAAACAGCTTCGCAGAAACAGCTGCGCTGGAACGGCTGCGCAGAAACGGCTGCGCAGAAACGGCTGCGCAGAAACGGCTGCGCAGAAACGGCTGCGCAGAAACGGCTGCGCAGAAACGGCTGCGCAGAAACGGCTGCGCAGAAAAGGCTGCGCAGAAACGGCTGCGCAGAAACAGCTGCGCAGAAACAGCTGCGCAGAAGCAGCTGCGCAGAAGCAGCTGCGCAGAAGCAGCTGCGCAGAAGCAGCTGCGCAGAGGCAGCTGCGCAGAAGCAGCTGCGCAGAAGCAGCTGCGCAGAAGCAGCTGCGCAGAAGCAGCTGCGCAGAAGCAGCTGCGCAGAAGCAGCTGCGCAGAAGCAGCTGCGCAGAAGCAGCTGCGCAGAAGCAGCTGCGCAGAAGCAGCTGCGCAGAAGCAGCTGCGCAGAAGCAGCTGCGCAGAAGCAGCTGCGCAGAAACAGCTGCGCAGAAACAGCTGCGCAGAAACAGCTGCGCAGATACAGCTGCGCAGAAACAGCTGCGCAGAAACAGCTGCGCAGAAACAGCTGCGCAGAAACAGCTGCGCAGGAACAGCTGCGCAGGAACAGCTGCGCAGGAACAGCTGCGCAGGAACAGCTGCGCAGGAACAGCTGCGCAGGAACAGCTGCGCAGGAACAGCTGCGCAGGAACAGCTGCGCAGGAACAGCTGCGCAGGTACAGCTGCGCAGGAACAGCTGCGCAGGAACAGCTGCGCAGAAACAGCTGCGCAGGAACAGCTGCGCAGGAACAGCTGCGCAGGAACAGCTGCGCAGGAACAGCTGCGCAGGTACAGCTGCGCAGGAACAGCTGCGCAGGAACAGCTGCGCAGAAACAGCTGCGCAGAAACAGCTGCGCAGAAACAGCTGCGCAGAAACAGCTGCGCAGAAACAGCTGCGCAGGAACAGCTGCGCAGAAACAGCTGCGCAGGAACAGCTGCGCAGGAACAGCTGCGCAGGAACAGCTGCGCAGGAACAGGTGCGCAGGAACAGGTGCGCAGGAACAGGTGCGGAGGAACAGGTGCGCAGGAACAGCTGCGCAGGAACAGGTGCGCAGGAACAGCTGCGCAGGAACAGCTGCGCAGGAACAGCTGCGCAGGAACAGCTGCGCAGAAACTGCTGCGCAGAAACTGCTGCGCAGAAACTGCTGCGCAGAAACAGCTGCGCAGGAACAGCTGCGCAGGAACAGCTGCGCAGAAACTGCTGCGCAGAAACTGCTGCGCAGAAACTGCTGCGCAGAAACAGCTGCGCAGGAACAGCTGCGCAGGAACAGCTGCGCAGAAACAGCTGCGCAGGAACAGCTGCGCAGGAACAGCTGCGCAGGAACAGCTGCGCAGGAACAGCTGCGCAGAAACAGCTGCGCAGGAACAGCTGCGCAGAAACAGCTGCGCAGAAACTGCTGCGCAGAAACTGCTGCGCAGAAACAGCTGCGCAGAAACAGCTGCGCAGAAACAGCTGCGCAGGAACAGCTGCGCAGAAACAGCTGCGCAGGAACAGCTGCGCAGGAACAGCTGCGCAGGAACAGCTGCGCAGGAACAGGTGCGCAGGAACAGGTGCGCAGGAACAGGTGCGGAGGAACAGGTGCGCAGGAACAGCTGCGCAGGAACAGGTGCGCAGGAACAGCTGCGCAGGAACAGCTGCGCAGGAACAGCTGCGCAGGAACAGCTGCGCAGAAACTGCTGCGCAGAAACTGCTGCGCAGAAACTGCTGCGCAGAAACAGCTGCGCAGAAACAGCTGCGCAGGAACAGCTGCGCAGAAACTGCTGCGCAGAAACTGCTGCGCAGAAACTGCTGCGCAGAAACTGCTGCGCAGAAACAGCTGCGCAGGAACAGCTGCGCAGGAACAGCTGCGCAGGAACAGCTGCGCAGGAACAGCTGCGCAGGAACAGTTGCGCAGGAGCAGCTGCGCAGGAACAGCTGCGCAGGAACAGCTGCGCAGAAACAGCTGCGCAGGAACAGCTGCGCAGAAACAGCTGCGCAGAAACAGCTGCGCAGGAACAGCTGCGCAGGAACAGCTGCGCAGGAACAGCTGCGCAGGAACAGCTGCGCAGAAACAGCTGCGCAGAAACAGCTGCGCAGAAACAGCTGCGCAGGAACAGCTGCGCAGGAACAGCTGCGCAGGAACAGCTGCGCAGGAACAGCTGCGCAGAAACTGCTGCGCAGAAACTGCTGCGCAGAAACAGCTGCGCAGAAACAGCTGCGCAGGAACAGCTGCGCAGAAACAGCTGCGCAGAAACAGCTTCGCAGAAACAGCTGCGCAGAAACAGCTGCGCAGAAACAGCTGCGCAGGAACAGCTGCGCAGAAACAGCTGCGCAGAAACAGCTGCGCAGGAACAGCTGCGCAGGAACAGCTGCGCAGGAACAGCTGCGCAGAAACAGCTGCGCAGGAACAGCTGCGCAGAAACAGCTGCGCAGGAACAGCTGCGCAGGAACAGCTGCGCAGGAACAGCTGCGCAGGAACAGCTGCGCAGAAACAGCTGCGCAGAAACAGCTGCGCAGAAACAGCTGCGCAGAAACAGCTGCGCAGGAACAGCTGCGCAGGAACAGCTGCGCAGGAACAGCTGCGCAGGAACAGCTGCGCAGGAACAGCTGCGCAGGAACAGCTGCGCAGGAACAGCTGCGCAGGTACAGCTGCGCAGGAACAGCTGCGCAGGAACAGCTGCGCAGGAACAGCTGCGCAGGAACAGCTGCGCAGGTACAGCTGCGCAGGAACAGTTGCGCAGGAGCAGCTGCGCAGGAACAGCTGCGCAGGAACAGCTGCGCAGAAACAGCTGCGCAGGAACAGCTGCGCAGAAACAGCTGCGCAGAAACAGCTGCGCAGGAACAGCTGCGCAGGAACAGCTGCGCAGGAGCAGCTGCGCAGGAACAGCTGCGCAGGAACAGCTGCGCAGGAACAGCTGCGCAGAAACAGCTGCGCAGAAACAGCTGCGCAGAAACAGCTGCGCGGGAACAGCTGCGCAGGAACAGCTGCGCAGGAACAGCTGCGCAGGAACAGCTGCGCAGGAACAGCTGCGCAGAAACTGCTGCGCAGAAACTGCTGCGCAGAAACAGCTGCGCAGGAACAGCTGCGCAGGAACAGCTGCGCAGGAACAGCTGCGCAGGAACAGCTGCGCAGGAACAGCTGCGCAGGAACAGCTGCGCTGGAACAGCTGCGCAGAAACAGCTGCGCAGGAACAGCTGCGCAGAAACAGCTGCGCAGGAACAGCTGCGCAGAAACAACTGCGCAGAAACAACTGCGCAGAAACAGCTGCGCAGAAACAGCTGCGCAGAAACAGCTGCGCAGAAACAGCTTCGCAGAAACAGCTGCGCAGAAACAGCTGCGCAGAAACAGCTGCGCAGGAACAGCTGCGCAGAAACAGCTGCGCAGAAACAGCTGCGCAGAAACAGCTGCGCAGAAACAGCTGCGCAGAAACAGCTGCGCAGAAACAGCTGCGCAGAAACAGCTGCGCAGGAACAGCTGCGCAGAAACAGCTGCGCAGGAGCAGCTGCGCATGAACAGCTGCGCAGGAACAGCTGCGCAGGAACAGCTGCGCAGGAACAGCTGCGCAGGAACAGGTGCGCAGGAACAGGTGCGCAGGAACAGGTGCGGAGGAACAGGTGCGCAGGAACAGCTGCGCAGGAACAGGTGCGCAGGAGCAGGTGCGCAGGAACAGCTGCGCAGGAACAGCTGCGCAGGAACAGCTGCGCAGGAACAGCTGCGCAGGAACAGGTGCGCAGGAACAGGTGCGCAGGAACATTTGCGCAGGAACAGGTGCGCAGAAACAGCTGCGCAGAAACAGCTGCGCAGAAACAGCTGCGCAGAAACAGCTGCGCAGAAACAGCTGCGCAGAAACAGCTGCGCAGAAACAGCTGCGCAGAAACAGCTGCGCAGAAACAGCTCCGCAGAAACAGCTGCGCAGAGACAGCTGCGCAGAGACAGCTGCGCAGAGACATCTGCGCAGTTACAGCTGTGCATAAACAGCTGCGCAGAAACAGCTGCGCAGAAACAGCTGCGCAGAAACAGCTGCGCAGAAACAGCTGCGCAGAAACAGCTGCGCAGAAACAGCTGCGCAGAAACAGCTGCGCAGAAACAGCTGCGCAGAAACAGCTGCGCAGAAACAGATGCGAAGAAACAGCTGCGCAGAAACAGCGGCGCAGAAACAGCGGCGCAGAAACAGCGACGCAGAAACAGCTGCGCAGGAACAGCTGCGCAGGAACAGCTGCGCAGAAACAGCTGCGCAGAAACAGCTGCGCAGGAACAGCTGCGCAGAAACAGCTGCGCAGAAACAGCTGCACAGAAACAGCTGCGCAGGAACAGCTGCGCAGGAACAGCTGCGCAGAAACAGCTGCGCAGAAACAGCTGCGCAGAAACAGCTGCGCAGAAACAGCTGCGCAGAAACAGCTGCGCAGGAACAGCTGCGCAGAAACAGCTGCGCAGAAACAGCTGCGCAGAAACAGCTGCGCAGAAACAGCTGCGCAGAAACAGCTGCGCAGAAACAGCTGCGCAGAAACAGCTGCGCAGAGACAGCTGCGCAGAAACAGCTGCGAAGAAACAGGTTCGCAGAAACAGCTGCGCAGAAACAGCTGCGCAGAAAAAGCTGCGCAGAAACAGCTGCGCAGAAACAGCTGCGCAGAAACAGCTGCGCAGAAACGGCTGCGCAGGAACGGCTGCGCAGGAACGGCTGCGCAGGAACGGCTGCGCAGAAACGGCTGCGCAGAAACGGCTGCGCAGAAACGGCAGCGCAGAAACGGCTGCGCAGAAACGGCTGCGCAGAAACGGCTGCGCAGAAGCAGCTGCGCAGAAGCAGCTGCGCAGAAGCAGCTGCGCAGAAGCAGCTGCGCAGAAGCAGCTGCGCAGAAGCAGCTGCGCAGAAGCAGCTGCGCAGAAGCAGCTGCGCAGAAGCAGCTGCGCAGAAACAGCTGCGCAGGAACAGCTGCGCAGGAACAGCTGCGCAGGAACAGCTGCGCAGGAACAGCTGCGCAGGAACAGCTGCGCAGGAACAGCTGCGCAGGAACAGCTGCGCAGGAACAGCTGCGCAGGAACAGCTGCGCAGGAACAGCTGCGCAGAAACAGCTGCGCAGGAACAGCTGCGCAGAAACAGCTGCGCTGGAACAGCTGCGCAGGAACAGCTGCGCAGGAACAGCTGCGCAGGAACAGCTGCGCAGAAACAGCTGCGCAGAAACAGCTGCGCAGAAACAGCTGCGCAGGAACAGCTGCGCAGGAACAGCTGCGCAGGAACAGCTGCGCAGGAACAGCTGCGCAGAAACTGCTGCGCAGAAACTGCTGCGCAGAAACAGCTGCGCAGAAACAGCTGCGCAGGAACAGCTGCGCAGGAACAGCTGCGCAGGAACAGCTGCGCAGGAACAGCTGCGCAGAAACAGCTGCGCAGAAACAGCTGCGCAGAAACAGCTGCGCAGGAACAGCTGCGCAGAAACAGCTGCGCAGGAACAGCTGCGCAGAAACAACTGCGCAGAAACAACTGCGCAGAAACAGCTGCGCAGGAACAGCTGCGCAGAAACAGCTGCGCAGAAACAGCTGCGCAGAAACAGCTTCGCAGAAACAGCTGCGCAGAAACAGCTGCGCAGGAACAGCTGCGCAGGAACAGCTGCGCAGGAACAGCTGCGCAGAAACAGCTGCGCAGAAACAGCTGCGCAGGAACAGCTGCGCAGGAACAGCTGCGCAGAAACAGCTGTGCAGGAACAGCTGCGCAGAAACAGCTGCGCAGAAACAGCTGCGCAGAAACAGCTGCGCAGAAACAGCTGCGCAGAAACAGCTGCGCAGAAACAGCTGCGCAGAAACAGCTGCGCAGGAACAGCTGCGCAGAAACAGCTGCGCAGGAACAGCTGCGCAGGAACAGCTGCGCAGGAACAGCTGCGCAGGAACAGGTGCGCAGGAACAGGTGCGCAGGAACAGGTGCGGAGGAACAGGTGCGCAGGAACAGCTGCGCAGGAACAGGTGCGCAGGAACAGCTGCGCAGGAACAGCTGCGCAGGAACAGCTGCGCAGGAACAGCTGCGCAGAAACTGCTGCGCAGAAACTGCTGCGCAGAAACTGCTGCGCAGAAACAGCTGCGCAGGAACAGCTGCGCAGGAACAGCTGCGCAGAAACTGCTGCGCAGAAACTGCTGCGCAGAAACTGCTGCGCAGAAACTGCTGCGCAGAAACAGCTGCGCAGGAACAGCTGCGCAGGAACAGCTGCGCAGGAACAGCTGCGCAGGAACAGCTGCGCAGGAACAGCTGCGCAGAAACAGCTGCGCAGAAACAGCTGCGCAGGAACAGCTGCGCAGGAACAGCTGCGCAGGAACAGCTGCGCAGGAACAGCTGCGCAGAAACTGCTGCGCAGAAACTGCTGCGCAGAAACTGCTGCGCAGAAACAGCTGCGCAGAAACAGCTGCGCAGGAACAGCTGCGCAGGAACAGCTGCGCACGAACAGCTGCGCAGGAACAGCTGCGCAGGAACAGCTGCGCAGGAACAGCTGCGCAGGAACAGCTGCGCAGGAACAGCTGCGCAGAAACAGCTGCGCAGGAACAGCTGCGCAGAAACATCTGCGCAGGAACAGCTGCGCAGAAACAACTGCGCAGAAACAACTGCGCAGAAACAGCTGCGCAGAAACAGCTGCGCAGAAACAGCTGCGCAGAAACAGCTTCGCAGAAACAGCTGCGCAGAAACAGCTGCGCAGAAACAGCTGCGCAGGAACAGCTGCGCAGGAACAGCTGCGCAGAAACAGCTGCGCAGAAACAGCTGCGCAGGAACAGCTGCGCAGAAACAGCTGCGCAGAAACAGCTGCGCAGGAACAGCTGCGCAGAAACAGCTGCGCAGAAACAGCTGCGCAGAAACAGCTGCGCAGAAACAGCTGCGCAGAAACAGCTGCGCAGAAACAGCTGCGCAGAAACAGCTGCGCAGGAACAGCTGCGCAGAAACAGCTGCGCAGGAGCAGCTGCGCAGGAGCAGCTGCGCAGGAACAGCTGCGCAGGAACAGCTGCGCAGGAACAGCTGCGCAGGAACAGGTGCGCAGGAACAGGTGCGCAGGAACAGGTGCGCAGGAACAGCTGCGCAGGAACAGGTGCGCAGGAGCAGGTGCGCAGGAACAGCTGCGCAGGAACAGCTGCGCAGGAACAGCTGCGCAGGAACAGGTGCGCAGGAACAGGTGCGCAGGAACAGGTGCGCAGGAACAGCTGCGCAGAAACAGCTGCGCAGAAACAGCTGCGCAGAAACAGCTGCGCAGAAACAGCTGCGCAGAAACAGCTGCGCAGAAACAGCTGCGCAGAAACAGCTGCGCAGAAACAGCTGCGCAGAAACAGCTCCGCAGAGACAGCTGCGCAGAGACAGCTGCGCAGAGACAGCTGCGCAGAGACATCTGCGCAGTTACAGCTGCGCAGAAACAGCTGCGCAGAAACAGCTGCGCAGAAACAGCTGCGCAGAAACAGCTGCGCAGAAACAGCTGCGCAGAAACAGCTGCGCAGAAACAGCTGCGCAGAAACAGCTGCGCAGAAATAGCTGCGCAGAAACAGATGCGAAGAAACAGCTGCGCAGAAACAGCTGCGCAGAAACAGCTGCGCAGAAACAGCGGCGCAGAAACAGCGGCGCAGAAACAGCTGCGCAGGAACAGCTGCGCAGGAACAGCTGCGCAGAAACAGCTGCGCAGAAACAGCTGCGCAGGAACAGCTGCGCAGAAACAGCTGCGCAGAAACAGCTGCGCAGAAACAGCTGCGCAGAAACAGCTACGCAGGAACAGCTGCGCAGGAACAGCTGCGCAGAAACAGCTGCGCAGAAACAGCTGCGCAGAAACAGCTGCGCAGAAACAGCTTCGCAGAAACAGCTGCGCAGGAACAGCTACGCAGAAACAGCTGCGCAGAAACAGCTGCGCAGAAACAGCTGCGCAGAAACAGCTGCGCAGAAACAGCTGCGCAGAAACAGCTGCGCAGAAACAGCTGCGCAGAAACAGCTGCGCAGAGACAGCTGCGCAGAGACAGCTGCGCAGAAACAGCTGCGAAGAAACAGCTGCGCAGAAACAGCTGCGCAGAAACAGCTGCGCAGAAAAAGCTGCGCAGAAACAGCTGCGCAGAAACAGCTGCGCAGAAACAGCTGCGCAGAAACAGCTGCGCAGAAACAGCTGCGCAGAAACAGCTGCGCAGAAACAGCGGCGCAGAAACAGCGGCGCAGAAACACTCTATAGCCTCCGGTTACAGGAGCGTACCTCCATGTTCAATGTTTTTTGGGCAGTTGAACATGTAAAGTTGAATCCCGTACGCGCGTGGTAGGATCTCTAGGCCACGCGCGCGTACGGAGTTCGTCACCCATGCTGTTGCAGTGAGTCTCATCAGAAAATCAGAAACAGCTGCGCGGAGACGGCTGCGCAGAAGCGGCTGCGCGGAAGCGGCTGCGCGGAAGCGGCTGCGCGGAAACGGCTGCGCGGAAACGGCTGCGCGGAAACGGCTGCGCGAGAACAGCTGCGCGAGAACAGGTGCGCGGGAACAGCTGCGCGGGAACAGCTGCGCAGGAACAGCTGCGCAGGAACAGCTGCGCAGGAACAGCTGCGCAGGAACAGGTGCGCAAAAACAGGTGCGCAGGAACAGGTGCGCAGGAACAGCTGCGCAGGAACAGCTGCGCAGAAACAGCTGCGCAGAAACAGCTGCGCAGAAACAGCTTCGCAGAAACAGCTGCGCTGGAACGGCTGCGCAGAAACGGCTGCGCAGAAACGGCTGCGCAGAAACGGCTGCGCAGAAACGGCTGCGCAGAAACGGCTGCGCAGAAACGGCTGCGCAGAAACGGCTGCGCAGAAAAGGCTGCGCAGAAACGGCTGCACAGAAACAGCTGCGCAGAAACAGCTGCGCAGAAGCAGCTGCGCAGAAGCAGCTGCGCAGAAGCAGCTGCGCAGAAGCAGCTGCGCAGAGGCAGCTGCGCAGAAGCAGCTGCGCAGAAGCAGCTGCGCAGAAGCAGCTGCGCAGAAGCAGCTGCGCAGAAGCAGCTGCGCAGAAGCAGCTGCGCAGAAGCAGCTGCGCAGAAGCAGCTGCGCAGAGGCAGCTGCGCAGAAGCAGCTGCGCAGAAGCAGCTGCGCAGAAGCAGCTGCGCAGAAGCAGCTGCGCAGAAGCAGCTGCGCAGAAACAGCTGCGCAGAAACAGCTGCGCAGATACAGCTGCGCAGATACAGCTGCGCAGAAACAGCTGCGCAGAAACAGCTGCGCAGAAACAGCTGCGCAGAAACAGCTGCGCAGGAACAGCTGCGCAGGAACAGCTGCGCAGGAACAGCTGCGCAGGAACAGCTGCGCAGGAACAGCTGCGCAGGAACAGCTGCGCAGGAACAGCTGCGCAGGAACAGCTGCGCAGGAACAGCTGCGCAGGTACAGCTGCGCAGGAACAGCTGCGCAGGAACAGCTGCGCAGAAACAGCTGCGCAGGAACAGCTGCGCAGGAACAGCTGCGCAGGAACAGCTGCGCAGGAACAGCTGCGCAGGTACAACTGCGCAGGAACAGCTGCGCAGGAACAGCTGCGCAGAAACAGCTGCGCAGAAACAGCTGCGCAGAAACAGCTGCGCAGAAACAGCTGCGCAGAAACAGCTGCGCAGGAACAGCTGCGCAGAAACAGCTGCGCAGGAACAGCTGCGCAGGAACAGCTGCGCAGGAACAGCTGCGCAGGAACAGGTGCGCAGGAACAGGTGCGCAGGAACAGGTGCGGAGGAACAGGTGCGCAGGAACAGCTGCGCAGGAACAGGTGCGCAGGAACAGCTGCGCAGGAACAGCTGCGCAGGAACAGCTGCGCAGGAACAGCTGCGCAGAAACTGCTGCGCAGAAACTGCTGCGCAGAAACTGCTGCGCAGAAACAGCTGCGCAGGAACAGCTGCGCAGGAACAGCTGCGCAGAAACTGCTGCGCAGAAACTGCTGCGCAGAAACTGCTGCGCAGAAACTGCTGCGCAGAAACAGCTGCGCAGGAACAGCTGCGCAGGAACAGCTGCGCAGGAACAGCTGCGCAGAAACAGCTGCGCAGGAACAGCTGCGCAGGAACAGCTGCGCAGGAACAGCTGCGCAGGAACAGCTGCGCAGAAACAGCTGCGCAGGAACAGCTGCGCAGAAACAGCTGCGCAGAAACTGCTGCGCAGAAACTGCTGCGCAGAAACAGCTGCGCAGAAACAGCTGCGCAGAAACAGCTGCGCAGGAACAGCTGCGCAGAAACAGCTGCGCAGGAACAGCTGCGCAGGAACAGCTGCGCAGGAACAGCTGCGCAGGAACAGGTGCGCAGGAACAGGTGCGCAGGAACAGGTGCGGAGGAACAGGTGCGCAGGAACAGCTGCGCAGGAACAGGTGCGCAGGAACAGCTGCGCAGGAACAGCTGCGCAGGAACAGCTGCGCAGGAACAGCTGCGCAGAAACTGCTGCGCAGAAACTGCTGCGCAGAAACTGCTGCGCAGAAACAGCTGCGCAGAAACAGCTGCGCAGGAACAGCTGCGCAGAAACTGCTGCGCAGAAACTGCTGCGCAGAAACTGCTGCGCAGAAACTGCTGCGCAGAAACAGCTGCGCAGGAACAGCTGCGCAGGAACAGCTGCGCAGGAACAGCTGCGCAGGAACAGCTGCGCAGGAGCAGCTGCGCAGGAACAGCTGCGCAGGAACAGCTGCGCAGAAACAGCTGCGCAGGAACAGCTGCGCAGAAACAGCTGCGCAGAAACAGCTGCGCAGGAACAGCTGCGCAGGAACAGCTGCGCAGAAACAGCTGCGCAGAAACAGCTGCGCAGAAACAGCTGCGCAGGAACAGCTGCGCAGGAACAGCTGCGCAGGAACAGCTGCGCAGAAACTGCTGCGCAGAAACTGCTGCGCAGAAACAGCTGCGCAGAAACAGCTGCGCAGGAACAGCTGCGCAGAAACAGCTGCGCAGAAACAGCTGCGCAGAAACAGCTTCGCAGAAACAGCTGCGCAGAAACAGCTGCGCAGAAACAGCTGCGCAGGAACAGCTGCGCAGAAACAGCTGCGCAGAAACAGCTGCGCAGGAACAGCTGCGCAGGAACAGCTGCGCAGGAACAGCTGCGCAGAAACAGCTGCGCAGGAACAGCTGCGCAGAAACAGCTGCGCAGGAACAGCTGCGCAGGAACAGCTGCGCAGGAACAGCTGCGCAGGAACAGCTGCGCAGAAACAGCTGCGCAGAAACAGCTGCGCAGAAACAGCTGCGCAGAAACAGCTGCGCAGGAACAGCTGCGCAGGAACAGCTGCGCAGGAACAGCTGCGCAGGAACAGCTGCGCAGGAACAGCTGCGCAGGAACAGCTGCGCAGGAACAGCTGCGCAGGTACAGCTGCGCAGGAACAGCTGCGCAGGAACAGCTGCGCAGGAACAGCTGCGCAGGTATAGCTGCGCAGGAACAGTTGCGCAGGAGCAGCTGCGCAGGAACAGCTGCGCAGGAACAGCTGCGCAGAAACAGCTGCGCAGGAACAGCTGCGCAGAAACAGCTGCGCAGAAACAGCTGCGCAGGAACAGCTGCGCAGGAACAGCTGCGCAGGAGCAGCTGTGCAGGAACAGCTGCGCAGGAACAGCTGCGCAGGAACAGCTGCGCAGAAACAGCTGCGCAGAAACAGCTGCGCAGAAACAGCTGCGCGGGAACAGCTGCGCAGGAACAGCTGCGCAGGAACAGCTGCGCAGGAACAGCTGCGCAGGAACAGCTGCGCAGAAACTGCTGCGCAGAAACTGCTGCGCAGAAACAGCTGCGCAGGAACAGCTGCGCAGGAACAGCTGCGCAGGAACAGCTGCGCAGGAACAGCTGCGCAGGAACAGCTGCGCAGGAACAGCTGCGCAGGAACAGCTGCGCTGGAACAGCTGCGCAGAAACAGCTGCGCAGGAACAGCTGCGCAGAAACAGCTGCGCAGGAACAGCTGCGCAGAAACAACTGCGCAGAAACAACTGCGCAGAAACAGCTGCGCAGAAACAGCTGCGCAGAAACAGCTGCGCAGAAACAGCTTCGCAGAAACAGCTGCGCAGAAACAGCTGCGCAGAAACAGCTGCGCAGGAACAGCTGCGCAGAAACAGCTGCGCAGAAACAGCTGCGCAGAAACAGCTGCGCAGAAACAGCTGCGCAGAAACAGCTGCGCAGAAACAGCTGCGCAGAAACAGCTGCGCAGGAACAGCTGCGCAGAAACAGCTGCGCAGGAGCAGCTGCGCATGAACAGCTGCGCAGGAACAGCTGCGCAGGAACAGCTGCGCAGGAACAGCTGCGCAGGAACAGGTGCGCAGGAACAGGTGCGCAGGAACAGGTGCGGAGGAACAGGTGCGCAGGAACAGCTGCGCAGGAACAGGTGCGCAGGAGCAGGTGCGCAGGAACAGCTGCGCAGGAACAGCTGCGCAGGAACAGCTGCGCAGGAACAGGTGCGCAGGAACAGGTGCGCAGGAACAGGTGCGCAGGAACAGGTGCGCAGAAACAGCTGCGCAGAAACAGCTGCGCAGAAACAGCTGCGCAGAAACAGCTGCGCAGAAACAGCTGCGCAGAAACAGCTGCGCAGAAACAGCTGCGCAGAAACAGCTCCGCAGAAACAGCTGCGCAGAGACAGCTGCGCAGAGACAGCTGCGCAGAGACATCTGCGCAGTTACAGCTGTGCATAAACAGCTGCGCAGAAACAGCTGCGCAGAAACAGCTGCGCAGAAACAGCTGCGCAGAAACAGCTGCGCAGAAACAGCTGCGCAGAAACAGCTGCGCAGAAACAGCTGCGCAGAAACAGCTGCGCAGAAACAGATGCGAAGAAACAGCTGCGCAGAAACAGCGGCGCAGAAACAGCGGCGCAGAAACAGCGGCGCAGAAACAGCTGCGCAGGAACAGCTGCGCAGGAACAGCTGCGCAGAAACAGCTGCGCAGAAACAGCTGCGCAGGAACAGCTGCGCAGAAACAGCTGCGCAGAAACAGCTGCGCAGAAACAGCTGCGCAGGAACAGCTGCGCAGGAACAGCTGCGCAGAAACAGCTGCGCAGAAACAGCTGCGCAGAAACAGCTGCGCAGAAACAGCTGCGCAGAAACAGCTGCGCAGGAACAGCTACGCAGAAACAGCTGCGCAGAAACAGCTGCGCAGAAACAGCTGCGCAGAAACAGCTGCGCAGAAACAGCTGCGCAGAAACAGCTGCGCAGAAACAGCTGCGCAGAAACAGCTGCGCAGAGACAGCTGCGCAGAAACAGCTGCGAAGAAACAGGTTCGCAGAAACAGCTGCGCAGAAACAGCTGCGCAGAAAAAGCTGCGCAGAAACAGCTGCGCAGAAACAGCTGCGCAGAAACAGCTGCGCAGAAACAGCTGCGCAGAAACAGCTGCGCAGAAACAGCTGCGCAGAAACAGCGGCGCAGAAACAGCGGCGCAGAAACACTCTATAGCCTCCGGTTACAGGAGCGTACCTCCATGTTCAATGTTTTTTGGGCAGTTGAACATGTAAAGTTGAATCCCGTACGCGCGTGGTAGGATCTCTAGACCACGCGCGGGTACGGAGTTCGTCACCCATGCTGTTGCAGTGAAGTCTCATCAGAAAATCAGAAACAGCTGCGCGGAGACGGCTGCGCAGAAGCGGCTGCGCGGAAGCGGCTGCGCGGAAACGGCTGCGCGGAAACGGCTGCGCGGAAACGGCTGCGCGGAAACGGCTGCGCGAGAACAGCTGCGCGAGAATAGGTGCGCGGGAACAGCTGCGCAGGAACAGCTGCGCAGGAACAGCTGCGCAGGAACAGCTGCGCAAAAACAGGTGCGCAGGAACAGCTGCGCAGGAACAGCTGCGCAGGAACAGCTGCGCAGAAACAGCTGCGCAGAAACAGCTGCGCAGAAACAGCTGCGCAGAAACAGCTTCGCAGAAACAGCTGCGCAGGAACAGCTGCGCAGAAACAGCTGCGCAGAAACAGCTGCGCAGGAACAGCTGCGCAGAAAAAGCTGCGCAGAAACAGCTGCGCATAACAGCTGCGCAGGAACAGCTGCGCAGAAACAGCTGCGCAGAAACAGCTGCGCAGGAACAGCTGCGCAGAAACAGCTGCGCAGAAGCAGCTGCGTAGAAGCAGCTGCGCAGAAGCAGCTGCGCAGAAGCAGCTGCGCAGAAGCAGCTGCGCAGAAACAGCTGCGCAGAAACAGCTGCGCAGATACAGCTGCGCAGATACAGCTGCGCTGAAACAGCTGCGCAGAAACAGCTGCGCAGAAACAGCTGCGCAGAAACAGCTGCGCAGGAACAGCTGCGCAGGAACAGCTGCGCAGGAACAGCTGCGCAGGAACAGCTGCGCAGGAACAGCTGCGCAGGAACAGCTGCGCAGGAACAGCTGCGCAGGAACAGCTGCGCAGGAACAGCTGCGCAGGAACAGCTGCACAGAAACAGCTGCGCAGAAACAGCTGCGCAGGAACAGCTGCGCAGGAACAGCTGCGCAGGAACAGCTGCGCAGGAACAGCTGCGCATGAACAGCTGCGCAGGAACAGCTGCGCAGGAACAGCTGCGCAGGAACAGCTGCGCAGGTACAGCTGCGCAGGAACAGCTGCGCAGGAACAGCTGCGCAGGAACAGCTGCGCAGGAACAGCTGCGCAGGAACAGCTGCGCAGGTACAGCTGCGCAGGAACAGCTGCGCAGGAACAGCTGCGCAGGAACAGCTGCGCAGAAACAGCTGCGCAGGAACAGCTGCGCAGAAACAGCTGCGCAGAAACAGCTGCGCAGGAACAGCTGCGCAGGAACAGCTGCGCAGGAACAGCTGCGCAGGAACAGCTGCGCAGGAACAGCTGCGCAGGAACAGCTGCGCAGAAACAGCTGCGCAGAAACAGCTGCGCAGGAACAGCTGCGCAGAAACAGCTGCGCAGAAACAGCTGCGCAGAAACAGCTGCGCAGGAACAGCTGCGCAGGAACAGCTGCGCAGGAACAGCTGCGCAGGAACAGCTGCGCAGAAACTGCTGCGCAGAAACTGCTGCGCAGAAACAGCTGCGCAGAAACAGCTGCGAAGGAACAGCTGCGCAGAAACAGCTGCGCAGAAACAGCTGCGCAGAAACAGCTGCGCAGAAACAGCTGCGCAGAAACAGCTGCGCAGGAACAGCTGCGCTGAAACAGCTGCGCAGAAACAGCTGCGCAGAAACAGCTGCGCAGGAACAGCTGCGCAGGAACAGCTGCGCAGGAACAGCTGCGCAGGAACAGCTGCGCAGGAACAGCTGCGCAGAAACAGCTGCACAGGAACAGCTGCGCAGGAACAGCTGCGCAGGAACAGCTGCGCAGGAACAGCTGCGCAGGAACAGCTGCGCAGAAACTGCTGCGCAGAAACTGCTGCGCAGAAACTGCTGCGCAGAAACAGCTGCGCAGAAACAGCTGCGCAGGAACAGCTGCGCAGGAACAGCTGCGCAGGAACAGCTGCGCAGGAACAGCTGCGCAGGAACAGCTGCGCAGGAACAGCTGCGCAGGAACAGCTGCGCAGGAACAGCTGCGCAGAAACAGCTGCGCAGGAACAGCTGCGCAGGAACAGCTGCGCAGAAACAACTGCGCAGAAACAACTGCGCAGAAACAGCTGCGCAGAAACAGCTGCGCAGAAACAGCTTCGCAGAAACAGCTGCGCAGAAACAGCTGCGCAGAAACAGCTGCGCAGGAACAGCTGCGCAGGAACAGCTGCGCAGAAACAGCTGCGCAGAAACAGCTGCGCAGGAACAGCTGCGCAGAAACAGCTGCGCAGAAACAGCTGCGCAGGAACAGCTGCGCAGAAACAGCTGCGCAGAAACAGCTGCGCAGAAACAGCTGCGCAGAAACAGCTGCGCAGAAACAGCTGCGCAGAAACAGCTGCGCAGAAACAGCTGCGCAGGAACAGCTGCGCAGAAACAGCTGCGCAGGAGCAGCTGCGCAGGAACAGCTGCGCAGGAACAGCTGCGCAGGAACAGCTGCGCAGGAACAGCTGCGCAGGAACAGCTGCGCAGGAACAGGTGCGCAGGAACAGGTGCGCAGGAACAGGTGCGGAGGAACAGGTGCGCAGGAACAGCTGCGCAGGAACAGGTGCGCAGGAACAGCTGCGCAGGAACAGCTGCGCAGGAACAGCTGCGCAGGAACAGCTGCGCAGGAACAGGTGCGCAGGAACAGGTGCGCAGGAACAGGTGCGCAGGAACAGCTGCGCAGAAACAGCTACGCAGAAACAGCTGCGCAGAAACAGCTGCGCAGAAACAGCTGCGCAGAAACAGCTGCGCAGAAACAGCTGCGCAGAAACAGCTGCGCAGAAACAGCTGCGCAGAAACAGCTGCGCAGAAACAGCTCCGCAGAAACAGCTGCGCAGAGACAGCTGCGCAGAGACAGCTGCGCAGAGACATCTGCGCAGTTACAGCTGCGCAGAAACAGCTGCGCAGAAACAGCTGCGCAGAGACAGCTGCGCAGAAACAGCTGCGCAGAAACAGCTGCGCAGAAACAGCTGCGCAGAAACAGCTGCGCAGAAACAGCTGCGCAGAAACAGCTGCGCAGAAACAGATGCGAAGAAACAGCTGCGCAGAAACAGCTGCGCAGAAACAGCTGCGCAGAAACAGCGGCGCAGAAACAGCGGCGCAGAAACAGCTGCGCAGGAACAGCTGCGCAGGAACAGCTGCGCAGAAACAGCTGCGCAGAAACAGCTGCGCAGGAACAGCTGCGCAGAAACAGCTGCGCAGAAACAGCTGCGCAGAAACAGCTACGCAGGAACAGCTGCGCAGGAACAGCTGCGCAGGAACAGCTGCGCAGAAACAGCTGCGCAGAAACAGCTGCGCAGAAACAGCTGCGCAGAAACAGCTTCGCAGAAACAGCTGCGCAGGAACAGCTACGCAGAAACAGCTGCGCAGAAACAGCTGCGCAGAAACAGCTGCGCAGAAACAGCTGCGCAGAAACAGCTGCGCAGAAACAGCTGCGCAGAGACAGCTGCGCAGAGACAGCTGCGCAGAAACAGCTGCGAAGAAACAGCTGCGCAGAAACAGCTGCGCAGAAACAGCTGCGCAGAAAAAGCTGCGCAGAAACAGCTGCGCAGAAACAGCTGCGCAGAAACAGCTGCGCAGAAACAGCTGCGCAGAAACAGCTGCGCAGAAACAGCTGCGCAGAAACAGCGGCGCAGAAACAGCGGCGCAGAAACACTCTATAGCCTCCGGTTACAGGAGCGTACCTCCATGTTCAATGTTTTTTGGGCAGTTGAACATGTAAAGTTGAATCCCGTACGCGCGTGGTAGGATCTCTAGACCACGCGCGCGTACGGAGTTCGTCACCCATGCTGTTGCAGTGAAGTCTCATCAGAAAATCAGAAACAGCTGCGCGGAGACGGCTGCGCAGAAGCGGCTGCGCGGAAGCGGCTGCGCGGAAACGGCTGCGCGGAAACGGCTGCGCGGAAACGGCTGCGCGAGAACAGCTGCGCGAGAACAGGTGCGCGGGAACAGCTGCGCGGGAACAGCTGCGCAGGAACAGCTGCGCAGGAACAGCTGCGCAGGAACAGCTGCGCAGGAACAGGTGCGCAAAAACAGGTGCGCAGGAACAGGTGCGCAGGAACAGCTGCGCAGGAACAGCTGCGCAGGAACAGCTGCGCAGGAACAGCTGCGCAGGAACAGCTGCGCAGAAACAGCTGCGCAGGAACAGCTGTGCAGGAACAGCTGCGCAGAAACAGCTGCGCAGAAACAGCTGCGCAGAAACAGCTGCGCAGAAACAGCTTCGCAGAAACAGCTGCGCTGGAACAGCTGCGCAGAAACGGCTGCGCAGAAACGGCTGCGCAGAAACGGCTGCGCAGAAACGGCTGCGCAGAAACGGCTGCGCAGAAACGGCTGCGCAGAAAAGGCTGCGCAGAAACGGCTGCGCAGAAACGGCTGCGCAGAAACGGCTGCGCAGAAGCGGCTGCGCAGAAGCAGCTGCGCAGAAACAGCTGCGCAGAAGCAGCTGCGCAGAAGCAGCTGCGCAGAAGCAGCTGCGCAGAAGCAGCTGCGCAGAAGCAGCTGCGCAGAAGCAGCTGCGCAGAAGCAGCTGCGCAGAAACAGCTGCGCGGAAACAGCTGCGCGGATACAGCTGCGCAGATACAGCTGCGCAGAAACAGCTGCGCAGAAACAGCTGCGCAGAAACAGCTGCGCAGAAACAGCTGCGCAGAAACAGCTGCGCAGGAACAGCTGCGCAGGAACAGCTGCGCAGGAACAGCTGCGCAGGAACAGCTGCGCAGGAACAGCTGCGCAGGAACAGCTGCGCAGGAACAGCTGCGCAGGAACAGCTGCGCAGGTACAGCTGCGCAGGAACAGCTGCGCAGAAACAGCTGCGCAGGAACAGCTGCGCAGGAACAGCTGCGCAGGAACAGCTGCGCAGGAACAGCTGCGCAGGTACAGCTGCGCAGGAACAGCTGCGCAGGAACAGCTGCGCAGGAACAGCTGCGCAGAAACAGCTGCGCAGGAACAGCTGCGCAGAAACAGCTGCGCAGGAACAGCTGCGCAGAAACAGCTGCGCAGGAACAGCAGCGCAGGAACAGCTGCGCAGGAACAGCTGCGCAGGAACAGCTGCGCAGAAACAGCTGCGCAGAAACAGCTGCGCAGGAACAGCTGCGCAGAAACAGCTGCGCAGAAACAGCTGCGCAGGAACAGCTGCGCAGGAACAGCTGCGCAGGAACAGCTGCGCAGGAACAGCTGCGCAGAAACAGCTGCGCAGGAACAGCTGCGCAGAAACAGCTGCGCAGAAACAGCTGCGCAGAAACAGCTGCACAGAAACAGCTTCGCAGAAACAGCTGCGCAGGAACAGCTGCGCAGAAACAGCTGCGCAGAAACAGCTGCGCAGGAACAGCTGCGCAGAAAAAGCTGCGCAGAAACAGCTGCGCAGAAACAGCTGCGCAGGAACAGCTGCGCAGAAACAGCTGCGCAGAAACAGCTGCGCAGGAACAGCTGCGCAGAAACAGATGCGCAGAAACAGCTGCGCAGAAACAGCTGCGCAGAAACAGCTGCGCAGAAACAGCTGCGCAGAAACAGCTGCGCAGGAACAGCTGCGCAGAAACAGCTGCGCAGGAGCAGCTGCGCAGGAACAGCTGCGCAGGAACAGCTGCGTAGGAACAGCTGCGCAGGAACAGCTGCGCAGGAACAGGTGCGCAGGAACAGCTGCGCAGGAACAGGTGCGGAGGAACAGGTGCGCAGGAACAGCTGCGCAGGAACAGGTGCGCAGGAGCAGGTGCGCAGGAACAGCTGCGCAGGAACAGCTGCGCAGGAACAGCTGCGCAGGAACAGGTGCGCAGGAACAGGTGCGCAGGAACAGCTGCGCAGAAACAGCTGCGCAGAAACAGCTGCGCAGAAACAGCTGCGCAGGAACAGCTGCGCAGAAACAGCTGCGCAGAAACAGCTGCGCAGAAACAGCTGCGCAGAAACAGCTGCGCAGAAACAGCTGCGCAGAAACAGCTGCGCAGAAACAGCTGCGCAGAGACAGCTGCGCAGAGACAGCTGCACAGAGACAGCTGCGCAGAAACAGCTGCGCAGATACAGCTGCGCAGAAACAGCTGCGCAGAAACAGCTGCGCAGAAACAGCTGCGCAGAAACAGCTGCGCAGAAACAGCTGCGCAGAAACAGCTGCGCAGAAACAGCTGCGCAGAAACAGATGCGCAGAAACAGCTGCGCAGAAACAGCTGCACAGAAACAGCTGCGCAGAAACAGCTGCGCAGAAACAGCTGCGCAGAAACAGCTGCGCAGAAACAGCTGCGCAGAAACAGCTGCGCAGAAACATCTGCGCAGAAACAGCTGCGCAGAAACAGATGCGCAGAAACAGCTGCGCAGAAACAGCTGCGCAGAAACAGCGGCGCAGAAACAGCGGCGCAGAAACACTCTATAGCCTCCGGTTACAGGAGCGTACCTCCATGTTCAATGATTTTTGGGCAGTTGAACATGTAAAGTTGAATCCCGTACGCGCGTGGTAGGATCTCTAGACCACGCGCGCGTACGGAGTTCGTCACCCATGCTGTTGCAGTGAAGTCTCTTCAGAAAATCAGAAACAGCTGCGCGGAGACGGCTGCGCAGAAGCGGCTGCGCGGAAGCGGCTGCGCGGAAGCGGCTGCCCGGAAGCGGCTGCGCGGAAACGGCTGCGCGGAAACGGCTGCGCGGAAACGGCTGCGCGGAAACGGCTGCGAGGAAACGGCCGCGCGGGAACAGGTGCGGGGGAACATGTGCGCAGGAACAGCTGCGCAGGAACAGCTGCGCAGGAACAGCTGCGCAGGAACAGCTGCGCAGGAACAGGTGCGCAGGAGCAGGTGCGCAAAAACAGGTGCGCAAAAACAGGTGCGCAGGAATAGGTGCGCAGGAACAGGTGCGCAGGAACAGCTGCGCAGGAACAGCTGCGCAGGAACAGCTGCGCAGGAACAGCTGCGCAGGAACAGCTGCGCAGGAACAGCTGCGCAGGAACAGCTGCGCAGGAACAGCTGCGCAGGAACAGGTGCGCAGGAACAGCTGCGCAGGAACAGCTGCGCAGGAACAGCTGCGCAGGAACAGCTGCGCAGAAACAGCTGCGCAGAAACAGCTGCGCAGAAACAGCCGCGCAGAAACAGCCTCGCAGAAACAGCCGCGCAGAAACAGCCGCGCAGAAACAGCCGCGCAGCAACAGCCGCGCAGCAACAGCCGCGCAGGAACAGCCGCGCAGGAACAGCCGCGCAGGAACAGCCGCGCAGGAACAGCTGCGCAGGAACAGCTGCGCAGGAACAGCTGCGCAGAAACAGCTGCGCAGAAACAGCTGCGCAGGAACAGCTGCGCAGGAACAGCTGCGCAGGATCAGCTGCGCAGAAACAGCTGCGCAGGAACAGCTGCGCAGGAACAGCTGCGCAGGAACAGCTGCGCAGAAACAGCTGCGCAGAAACAGCTGCGCAGAAACAGCTGCGCAGAAACAGCTGCGCAGGAACAGCTGCGCAGAAACAGCTGCGCAGAAACAGCTGCGCAGAAACAGCTGCGCAGGAACAGCTGCGCAGAAACAGCTGCGCAGAAACAGCTGCGCAGAAACAGCTGCGCAGAAACAGCTTCGCAGAAACAGCTGCGCAGAAACAGCTGCGCAGAAACAGCTGCGCAGAAACAGCTGCGCAGGAACAGCTGCGCAGAAACAGCTGCGCAGAAACAGCTGCGCAGAAACAGCTGCCCAGGAACAGCTGCGCAGAAACAGCTGCGCAGAAACAGCTGCGCAGGAACAGCTGCGCAGAAACGGCTGCGCAGAAACAGCTGCGCAGAAACAGCTGCGCAGAAACAGCTTCGCAGAAACAGCTGCGCAGGAACAGCTGCGCAGAAACAGCTGCGCAGAAGCAGCTGCGCAGAAACAGCTGCGGAGAAACAGCTGCGCAGAAACAGCTGCGCAGAAACAGCTGCGCAGAAACAGCTGCGCAGGAACAGCTGCGCAGAAACAGCTGCGCAGGAGCTGCTGCGCAGGAACAGCTGTGCAGGAGCAGCTGCGCAGGAACAGCTGCGCAGGAACAGCTGCGCAGGAACAGCTGCGCAGGAACAGCTGCGCAGGAACAGCTGCGCAGGAACAGCTGCGCAGGAACAGGTGCGCAGGAACAGGTGCGCAGGAACAGCTGCGCAGGAACAGCTGCGCAGGAACAGGTGCGCACGAACAGCTGCGCAGGAACAGGTGCGCAGGAACAGGTGCGCAGGAACAGGTGCGCAGGAACAGCTGCGCAGGAACAGGTGCGCAGGAACAGCTGCGCAGGAACAGCTGCGCAGGGACAGCTGCGCAGGAACAGGTGCGCAGGAACAGGTGCGCAGGAACAGCTGCGCAGTAACAGCTGCGCAGAAACAGCTGCGCAGAAACAGCCGCGCAGAAACAGCTGCGCAGAAACAGCTGCGCAGAAACAGCTGCGCAGAAACAGCTGCGCAGAAACAGCTGCGCAGAAACAGCTGCGCAGAAACAGCTGCGCAGAGACAGCTGCGCAGAGACAGCTGCGCAGAGACAGCTGCGCAGAGACAGCTGCGCAGAAACAGCTGCGCAGAAACAGCTGCGCAGAAACAGCTGCGCAGAAACAGCTGCGCAGAAACAGCTGCGCAGAAACAGCTGCGCAGAAACAGCTGCGCAGAAACAGCTGCGCAGAAACAGCGGCGCAGAAACACTCTATAGCCTCCGGTTACAGGAGCGTACCTCCATGTTCAATGTTTTTTGGGCAGTTGAACATGTAAAGTTGAATCCCGTACGCGCGTGGTAGGATCTCTAGACCACGCGCGCGTACGGAGTTCGTCACCCATGCTGTTGCAGTGAAGTCTCATCAGAAAATCAGAAACAGCTGCGCGGAGACGGCTGCGCAGAAGCGGCTGCGCGGAAGCGGCTGCGCGGAAACGGCTGCGCGGAAACGGCTGCGCGGAAACGGCTGCGCGGAAACGGCTGCGCGGGAACGGCTGCGCGGGAACGGCTGCGCGGGAACAGGTGCGCGGGAACAGGTGCGCGGGAACAGGTGCGCGGGAACAGCTGCGCAGGAACAGCTGCGCAGGAACAGGTGCGCAGGAACAGGTGCGCAGGAACAGGTGCGCAGGAACAGGTGCGCAGGAACAGGTTCGCAGGAACAGGTGCGCAGGAACAGCTGCGCAGGAACAGCTGCGCAGGAACAGGTGCGCAGGAACAGCCGCGCAGGAACAGCCGCGCAGGAACAGCTGCACAGGAACAGCTGCGCAGGAACAGCTGCGCAGGAACAGCTGCGCAGGAACAGCTGCGCAGGAACAGCTGCGCAGGAACAGCTGCGCAGGAACAGCTGCGCAGAAACAGCGGCGCAGAAACAGCGGCGCAGAAACACTCTATAGCCTCCGGTTACAGGAGCGTACCTCCATGTTCAATGTTTTTTGGGCAGTTGAACATGTAAAGTTGAATCCCGTACGCGCGTGGTAGGATCTCTAGACCACGCGCGCGTACGGAGTTCGTCACCCATGCTGTTGCAGTGCAGTCTCATCAGAAAATCAGAAACAGCTGCGCAGAAGCGGCTGCGCAGGAACAGCTGCGCAGAAGCGGCTGCGCAGAAGCGGCTGCGCAGAAGCGGCTGCGCAGAAGCGGCTGCGCAGAAGCGGCTGCGCAGAAGCGGCTGCGCAGAAGCGGCTGCGCAGAAGCGGCTGCGCAGAAGCGGCTGCGCAGAAGCGGCTGCGCACAAGCGGCTGCGCACAAGCGGCTGCGCACAAGCGGCTGCGCAGAAGCGGCTGCGCAGAAGCGGCTGCGCAGAAGCGGCTGCGCAGAAGCGGCTGCGCAGAAGCGGCTGCGCAGAAGCGGCTGCGCAGAAGCGGCTGCGCAGAAGCGGCTGCGCAGAAGCGGCTGCGCAGAAGCGGCTGCGCAGAAGCGGCTGCGCAGAAGCGGCTGCGCAGAAGCGGCTGCGCAGAAACGGCTGCGCAGAAACGGCTGCGCAGAAACGGCTGCGCAGAAACGGCTGCGCAGAAACGGCTGCGCAGCAGCGGATGCGCAGAAGCGGCTGCGGAGAAGCGGCTGCGCAGAAGCGGCTGCGCAGAAACAGCTGCGCAGATGCAGCTGCGCAGAAACAGCTGCGCAGAAACAGCTGCGCAGAAACAGCTGCGCAGAAACAGCTGCGCAGAAGCGGCTGCGCAGAAGCGGCTGCGCAGAAGGGGCTGCGCAGAAGCGGCTGCGCAGAAGCGGCTGCGCAGATGCGGCTGCGCAGAAACAGCTGCGCAGAAACAGCTGCGCAGAAACAGCTGCGCAGAAACAACTGCGCAGAAGCGGCTGCGCAGAAGCGGCTGCGCAGAAGCGGCTGCGCAGAAGCGGCTGCGCAGAAGCGGCTGCGCGGAAGCGGCTGCGCGGAAGCGGCTGCGCGGAAGCGGCTGCGCGGAAACGGCTGCGCGGAAACGGCTGCGCGGAAGCGGCTGCGCGGAAGCGGCTGCGCGGAAGCGGCTGCGCGGAAGCGGCTGCGCGGAAGCGGCTGCGCGGAAGCGGCTGCGCGGAAGCGGCTGCGCGGAAGCGGCTGCGCAGAAGCGGCTGCGCAGAAGCGGCTGCGCAGAAGCGGCTGCGCAGAAACGGCTGCGCAGAAACGGCTGCGCAGAAACGGCTGCGCAGAAACGGCTGCGCAGAAACGGCTGCGCAGAAACGGCTGCGCAGAAGCAGCTGCGCAGAAGCAGCTGCGCAGAAGCAGCTGCGCAGAAGCAGCTGCGCAGAAGCAGCTGCGCAGAAGCAGCTGCGCAGAAGCAGCTGCGCAGAAGCAGCTGCGCAGAAGCAGCTGCGCAGAAAGAGCTGCGCAGAAACAGCTGCGCAGGAACAGCTGCGCAGGAACAGCTGCGCAGGAACAGCTGCGCAGGAACAGCTGCGCAGGAACAGCTGCGCAGGAACAGCTGCGCAGGAACAGCTGCGCAGGAACAGCTGCGCAGGAACAGCTGCGCAGGAACAGCTGCGCAGGAACAGCTGCGCAGGAACAGCTGCGCAGAAACAGCTGCGCAGGAACAGCTGCGCAGAAACTGCTGCGCTGGAACAGCTGCGCAGGAACAGCTGCGCAGGAACAGCTGCGCAGGAACAGCTGCGCAGGAACAGCTGCGCAGAAACAGCTGCGCAGGAACAGCTGCGCAGGAACAGCTGCGCAGGAACAGCTGCGCAGGAACAGCTGCGCAGAAACTGCTGCGCAGAAACTGCTGCGCAGAAACTGCTGCGCAGAAACAGCTGCGCAGGAACAGCTGCGCAGGAACAGCTGCGCAGGAACAGCTGCGCAGGAACAGCTGCGCAGGAACAGCTGCGCAGGAACAGCTGCGCAGAAACAGCTGCGCAGAAACAGCTGCGCAGGAACAGCTGCGCAGAAACAGCTGCGCAGAAACAGCTGCGCAGAAACAGCTTCGCAGAAACAGCTGCGCAGAAACAGCTGCGCAGAAACAACTGCGCAGAAACAGCTGCGCAGGAACAGCTGCGCAGAAACAGCTGCGCAGAAACAGCTGCGCAGAAACAGCTGCGCAGGAACAGCTGCGCAGGAACAGCTGCGCAGAAACAGCTGCGCAGGAACAGCTGCGCAGAAACAGCTGCGCAGAAACAGCTGCGCAGAAACAGCTGCGCAGAAACAGCTGCGCAGAAACAGCTGCGCAGAAACAGCTGCGCAGAAACAGCTGCGCAGAAACAGCTGCGCAGAAACAGCTGCGCAGGAACAGCTGCGCAGAAACAGCTGCGCAGGAACAGCTGCGCAGAAGCGGCTGCGCAGAAGCGGCTGCGCAGAAGGGGCTGCGCAGAAGCGGCTGCGCAGAAGCGGCTGCGCAGATGCGGCTGCGCAGAAACAGCTGCGCAGAAACAGCTGCGCAGAAACAGCTGCGCAGAAACAACTGCGCAGAAGCGGCTGCGCAGAAGCGGCTGCGCAGAAGCGGCTGCGCAGAAGCGGCTGCGCGGAAGCGGCTGCGCGGAAGCGGCTGCGCGGAAGCGGCTGCGCGGAAGCGGCTGCGCGGAAACGGCTGCGCGGAAACGGCTGCGCGGAAACGGCTGCGCGGAAGCGGCTGCGCGGAAGCGGCTGCGCGGAAGCGGCTGCGCGGAAGCGGCTGCGCGGAAGCGGCTGCGCGGAAGCGGCTGCGCGGAAGCGGCTGCGCGGAAGCGGCTGCGCAGAAGCGGCTGCGCAGAAGCGGCTGCGCAGAAGCGGCTGCGCAGAAACGGCTGCGCAGAAACGGCTGCGCAGAAACGGCTGCGCAGAAACGGCTGCGCAGAAACGGCTGCGCAGAAACGGCTGCGCAGAAACGGCTGCGCAGAAGCGGCTGCGCAGAAGCAGCTGCGCAGAAGCAGCTGCGCAGAAGCAGCTGCGCAGAAGCAGCTGCGCAGAAGCAGCTGCGCAGAAGCAGCTGCGCAGAAGCAGCTGCGCAGAAGCAGCTGCGCAGAAGCAGCTGCGCAGAAAGAGCTGCGCAGGAACAGCTGCGCAGGAACAGCTGCGCAGGAACAGCTGCGCAGGAACAGCTGCGCAGGAACAGCTGCGCAGGAACAGCTGCGCAGGAACAGCTGCGCAGGAACAGCTGCGCAGGAACAGCTGCGCAGGAACAGCTGCGCAGGAACAGCTGCGCAGGAACAGCTGCGCAGAAACAGCTGCGCAGGAACAGCTGCGCAGAAACAGCTGCGCTGGAACAGCTGCGCAGGAACAGCTGCGCAGGAACAGCTGCGCAGGAACAGCTGCGCAGGAACAGCTGCGCAGAAACAGCTGCGCAGGAACAGCTGCGCAGGAACAGCTGCGCAGGAACAGCTGCGCAGGAACAGCTGCGCAGAAACTGCTGCGCAGAAACTGCTGCGCAGAAACTGCTGCGCAGAAACAGCTGCGCAGGAACAGCTGCGCAGGAACAGCTGCGCAGGAACAGCTGCGCAGGAACAGCTGCGCAGGAACAGCTGCGCAGGAACAGCTGCGCAGAAACAGCTGCGCAGAAACAGCTGCGCAGAAACAGCTGCGCAGGAACAGCTGCGCAGAAACAGCTGCGCAGAAACAGCTGCGCAGAAACAGCTTCGCAGAAACAGCTGCGCAGAAACAGCTGCGCAGAAACAACTGCGCAGAAACAGCTGCGCAGGAACAGCTGCGCAGAAACAGCTGCGCAGAAACAGCTGCGCAGAAACAGCTGCGCAGGAACAGCTGCGCAGGAACAGCTGCGCAGAAACAGCTGCGCAGGAACAGCTGCGCAGAAACAGCTGCGCAGAAACAGCTGCGCAGAAACAGCTGCGCAGAAACAGCTGCGCAGAAACAGCTGCGCAGAAACAGCTGCGCAGAAACAGCTGCGCAGAAACAGCTGCGCAGAAACAGCTGCGCAGGAACAGCTGCGCAGAAACAGCTGCGCAGGAACAGCTGCGCAGGAACGGCTGCGCAGAAACGGCTGCGCAGAAACGGCTGCGCAGAAACGGCAGCGCAGAAACGGCTGCGCAGAAACGGCTGCGCAGAAACGGCTGCGCAGAAGCAGCTGCGCAGAAGCAGCTGCGCAGAAGCAGCTGCGCAGAAGCAGCTGCGCAGAAGCAGCTGCGCAGAAGCAGCTGCGCAGAAGCAGCTGCGCAGAAGCAGCTGCGCAGAAGCAGCTGCGCAGAAGCAGCTGCGCAGAAGCAGCTGCGCAGAAACAGCTGCGCAGAAACAGCTGCGCAGGAACAGCTGCGCAGGAACAGCTGCGCAGGAACAGCTGCGCAGGAACAGCTGCGCAGGAACAGCTGCGCAGGAACAGCTGCGCAGGAACAGCTGCGCAGGAACAGCTGCGCAGGAACAGCTGCGCAGGAACAGCTGCGCAGAAACAGCTGCGCAGGAACAGCTGCGCAGAAACAGCTGCGCTGGAACAGCTGCGCAGGAACAGCTGCGCAGGAACAGCTGCGCAGGAACAGCTGCGCAGGAACAGCTGCGCAGAAACAGCTGCGCAGAAACAGCTGCGCAGGAACAGCTGCGCAGGAACAGCTGCGCAGGAACAGCTGCGCAGGAACAGCTGCGCAGGAACAGCTGCGCAGAAACTGCTGCGCAGAAACTGCTGCGCAGAAACAGCTGCGCAGGAACAGCTGCGCAGGAACAGCTGCGCAGGAACAGCTGCGCAGGAACAGCTGCGCAGGAACAGCTGCGCAGAAACAGCTGCGCAGGAACAGCTGCGCAGAAACAGCTGCGCAGGAACAGCTGCGCAGAAACAGCTGCGCAGGAACAGCTGCGCAGAAACAACTGCGCAGAAACAACTGCGCAGAAACAGCTGCGCAGGAACAGCTGCGCAGGAACAGCTGCGCAGAAACAGCTGCGCAGAAACAGCTTCGCAGAAACAGCTGCGCAGAAACAGCTGCGCAGGAACAGCTGCGCAGGAACAGCTGCGCAGGAACAGCTGCGCAGAAACAGCTGCGCAGAAACAGCTGCGCAGGAACAGCTGCGCAGGAACAGCTGCGCAGAAACAGCTGCGCAGGAACAGCTGCGCAGAAACAGCTGCGCAGAAACAGCTGCGCAGAAACAGCTGCGCAGAAACAGCTGCGCAGAAACAGCTGCGCAGAAACAGCTGCGCAGAAACAGCTGCGCAGAAACAGCTGCGCAGAAACAGCTGCGCAGGAACAGCTGCGCAGAAACAGCTGCGCAGGAACAGCTGCGCAGGAACAGCTGCGCAGGAACAGCTGCGCAGGAACAGGTGCGCAGGAACAGGTGCGCAGGAACAGGTGCGGAGGAACAGGTGCGCAGGAACAGGTGCGCAGGAACAGCTGCGCAGGAACAGCTGCGCAGGAACAGCTGCGCAGGAACAGCTGCGCAGAAACTGCTGCGCAGAAACTGCTGCGCAGAAACTGCTGCGCAGAAACAGCTGCGCAGGAACAGCTGCGCAGGAACAGCTGCGCAGAAACTGCTGCGCAGAAACTGCTGCGCAGAAACTGCTGCGCAGAAACTGCTGCGCAGAAACTGCAGCGCAGAAACAGCTGCGCAGGAACAGCTGCGCAGGAACAGCTGCGCAGGAACAGCTGCGCAGGAACAGCTGCGCAGGAACAGCTGCGCAGAAACAGCTGCGCAGAAACAGCTGCGCAGGAACAGCTGCGCAGGAACAGCTGCGCAGGAACAGCTGCGCAGAAACTGCTGCGCAGAAACTGCTGCGCAGAAACTGCTGCGCAGAAACAGCTGCGCAGAAACAGCTGCGCAGAAACAGCTGCGCAGGAACAGCTGCGCAGGAACAGCTGCGCAGGAACAGCTGCGCAGGAACAGCTGCGCAGGAACAACTGCGCAGGAACAGCTGCGCAGGAACAGCTGCGCAGAAACAGCTGCGCAGAAACAGCTGCGCAGGAACAGCTGCGCAGAAACAGCTGCGCAGGAACAGCTGCGCAGGAACGGCTGCGCAGAAACGGCTGCGCAGAAACGGCTGCGCAGAAACGGCAGCGCAGAAACGGCTGCGCAGAAACGGCTGCGCAGAAACGGCTGCGCAGAAGCAGCTGCGCAGAAGCAGCTGCGCAGAAGCAGCTGTGCAGAAGCAGCTGCGCAGAAGCAGCTGCGCAGAAGCAGCTGCGCAGAAGCAGCTGCGCAGAAGCAGCTGCGCAGAAGCAGCTGCGCAGAAGCAGCTGCGCAGAAGCAGCTGCGCAGAAACAGCTGCGCAGGAACAGCTGCGCAGGAACAGCTGCGCAGGAACAGCTGCGCAGGAACAGCTGCGCAGGAACAGCTGCGCAGGAACAGCTGCGCAGAAACAGCTGCGCAGGAACAGCTGCGCAGAAACAGCTGCGCTGGAACAGCTGCGCAGGAACAGCTGCGCAGGAACAGCTGCGCAGGAACAGCTGCGCAGAAACAGCTGCGCAGAAACAGCTGCGCAGAAACAGCTGCGCAGGAACAGCTGCGCAGGAACAGCTGCGCAGGAACAGCTGCGCAGGAACAGCTGCGCAGAAACTGCTGCGCAGAAACTGCTGCGCAGAAACAGCTGCGCAGAAACAGCTGCGCAGGAACAGCTGCGCAGGAACAGCTGCGCAGGAACAGCTGCGCAGGAACAGCTGCGCAGGAACAGCTGCGCAGAAACAGCTGCGCAGAAACAGCTGCGCAGAAACAGCTGCGCAGGAACAGCTGCGCAGAAACAGCTGCGCAGGAACAGCTGCGCAGAAACAACTGCGCAGAAACAACTGCGCAGAAACAGCTGCGCAGGAACAGCTGCGCAGAAACAGCTGCGCAGAAACAGCTGCGCAGAAACAGCTGCGCAGAAACAGCTGCGCAGGAACAGCTGCGCAGGAACAGCTGCGCAGAAACAGCTGCGCAGGAACAGCTGCGCAGAAACAGCTGCGCAGAAACAGCTGCGCAGAAACAGCTGCGCATAAACAGCTGCGCAGAAACAGCTGCGCAGGAACAGCTGCGCAGGAACAGCTGCGCAGAAACAGCTGCGCAGGAACAGCTGCGCAGGAACAGCTGCGCAGGAACAGGTGCGCAGGAACAGGTGCGCAGGAACAGGTGCGCAGGAACAGGTGCGGAGGAACAGCTGCGCAGGAACAGGTGCGCAGGAACAGCTGCGCAGGAACAGCTGCGCAGGAACAGCTGCGCAGGAACAGCTGCGCAGAAACTGCTGCGCAGAAACTGCTGCGCAGAAACTGCTGCGCAGAAACAGCTGCGCAGGAACAGCTGCGCAGGAACAGCTGCGCAGAAACTGCTGCGCAGAAACTGCTGCGCAGAAACTGCTGCGCAGAAACTGCTGCGCAGAAACAGCTGCGCAGGAACAGCTGCGCAGGAACAGCTGCGCAGGAACAGCTGCGCAGAAACAGCTGCGCAGAAACAGCTGCGCAGGTCAGCTGCGCAGGAACAGCTGCGCAGGAACAGCTGCGCAGAAACTGCTGCGCAGAAACTGCTGCGCAGAAACTGCTGCGCAGAAACAGCTGCGCAGAAACAGCTGCGCAGGAACAGCTGCGCAGGAACAGCTGCGCAGGAACAGCTGCGCAGGAACAGCTGCGCAGGAACAGCTGCGCAGGAACAGCTGCGCAGGAACAGCTGCGCAGGAACAGCTGCGCAGAAACAGCTGCGCAGGAACAGCTGCGCAGAAACATCTGCGCAGGAACAGCTGCGCAGAAACAACTGCGCAGAAACAACTGCGCAGAAACAGCTGCGCAGAAACAGCTGCGCAGAAACAGCTTCGCAGAAACAGCTGCGCAGAAACAGCTGCGCAGAAACAGCTGCGCAGGAACAGCTGCGCAGGAACAGCTGCGCAGAAACAGCTGCGCAGAAACAGCTGCGCAGGAACAGCTGCGCAGAAACAGCTGCGCAGAAACAGCTGCGCAGGAACAGCTGCGCAGAAACAGCTGCGCAGAAACAGCTGCGCAGAAACAGCTGCGCAGAAACAGCTGCGCAGAAACAGCTGCGCAGAAACAGCTGCGCAGAAACAGCTGCGCAGGAACAGCTGCGCAGAAACAGCTGCGCAGGAGCAGCTGCGCAGGAACAGCTGCGCAGGAACAGCTGCGCAGGAACAGCTGCGCAGGAACAGCTGCGCAGGAACAGGTGCGCAGGAACAGGTGCGCAGGAACAGGTGCGGAGGAACAGGTGCGCAGGAACAGCTGCGCAGGAACAGGTGCGCAGGAGCAGGTGCGCAGGAACAGCTGCGCAGGAACAGCTGCGCAGGAACAGGTGCGCAGGAACAGGTGCGCAGGAACAGGTGCGCAGGAACAGGTGCGCAGGAACAGCTGCGCAGAAACAGCTGCGCAGAAACAGCTGCGCAGAAACAGCTGCGCAGAAACAGCTGCGCAGAAACAGCTGCGCAGAAACAGCTGCGCAGAAACAGCTGCGCAGAAACAGCTGCGCAGAAACAGCTCCGCAGAAACAGCTGCGCCGAGACAGCTGCGCAGAGACAGCTGCGCAGAGACATCTGCGCAGTTACAGCTGCGCAGAAACAGCTGCGCAGAAACAGCTGCGCAGAAACAGCTGCGCAGAAACAGCTGCGCAGAAACAGCTGCGCAGAAACAGCTGCGCAGAAACAGCTGCGCAGAAACAGCTGCGCAGAAATAGCTGCGCAGAAACAGATGCGAAGAAACAGCTGCGCAGAAACAGCTGCGCAGAAACAGCTGCGCAGAAACAGCGGCGCAGAAACAGCGGCGCAGAAACAGCTGCGCAGGAACAGCTGCGCAGGAACAGCTGCGCAGAAACAGCTGCGCAGAAACAGCTGCGCAGGAACAGCTGCGCAGAAACAGCTGTGCAGAAACAGCTGCGCAGAAACAGCTGCGCAGAAACAGCTGCGCAGAAACAGCTGCGCAGAAACAGCTGCGCAGAAACAGCTGCGCAGAAACAGCTGCGCAGAAACAGCTGCGCAGAAACAGCTGCGCAGAAACAGCTGCGCAGAAACAGCTGCGCAGAAACAGCTGCGCAGAAACAGCTGCGCAGAGACAGCTGCGCAGAAACAGCTGCGAAGAAACAGCTGCGCAGAAACAGCTGCGCAGAAACAGCTGCGCAGAAAAAGCTGCGCAGAAACAGCTGCGCAGAAACAGCTGCGCAGAAACAGCTGCGCAGAAACAGCTGCGCAGAAACAGCTGCGCAGAAACAGCTGCGCAGAAACAGCGGCGCAGAAACAGCGGCGCAGAAACACTCTATAGCCTCCGGTTACAGGAGCGTACCTCCATGTTCAATGTTTTTTGGGCAGTTGAACATGTAAAGTTGAATCCCGTACGCGCGTGGTAGGATCTCTAGGCCACGCGCGCGTACGGAGTTCGTCACCCATGCTGTTGCAGTGAGTCTCATCAGAAAATCAGAAACAGCTGCGCGGAGACGGCTGCGCAGAAGCGGCTGCGCGGAAGCGGCTGCGCGGAAACGGCTGCGCGGAAACGGCTGCGCGGAAACGGCTGCGCGGAAACGGCTGCGCGAGAACAGCTGCGCGAGAACAGGTGCGCGGGAACAGCTGCGCGGGAACAGCTGCGCAGGAACAGCTGCGCAGGAACAGCTGCGCAGGAACAGGTGCGCAAAAACAGGTGCGCAGGAACAGGTGCGCAGGAACAGCTGCGCAGGAACAGCTGCGCAGAAACAGCTGCGCAGAAACAGCTGCGCAGAAACAGCTTCGCAGAAACAGCTGCGCTGGAACGGCTGCGCAGAAACGGCTGCGCAGAAACGGCTGCGCAGAAACGGCTGCGCAGAAACGGCTGCGCAGAAACGGCTGCGCAGAAACGGCTGCGCAAAAACGGCTGCGCAGAAACGGCTGCGCAGAAAAGGCTGCGCAGAAACGGCTGCGCAGAAACAGCTGCGCAGAAACAGCTGCGCAGAAGCAGCTGCGCAGAAGCAGCTGCGCAGAAGCAGCTGCGCAGAAGCAGCTGCGCAGAGGCAGCTGCGCAGAAGCAGCTGCGCAGAAGCAGCTGCGCAGAAGCAGCTGCGCAGAAGCAGCTGCGCAGAAGCAGCTGCGCAGAAGCAGCTGCGCAGAAGCAGCTGCGCAGAAGCAGCTGCGCAGAGGCAGCTGCGCAGAAGCAGCTGCGCAGAAGCAGCTGCGCAGAAGCAGCTGCGCAGAAGCAGCTGCGCAGAAGCAGCTGCGCAGAAGCAGCTGCGCAGAAACAGCTGCGCAGAAACAGCTGCGCAGATACAGCTGCGCAGAAACAGCTGCGCAGAAACAGCTGCGCAGGAACAGCTGCGCAGAAACAGCTGCGCAGGAACAGCTGCGCAGGAACAGCTGCGCAGGAACAGCTGCGCAGGAACAGCTGCGCAGGAACAGCTGCGCAGGAACAGCTGCGCAGGAACAGCTGCGCAGGAACAGCTGCGCAGGAACAGCTGCGCAGGAACAGCTGCGCAGGAACAGCTGTGCAGGTACAGCTGCGCAGGAACAGCTGCGCAGGAACAGCTGCGCAGAAAAAGCTGCGCAGGAACAGCTGCGCAGGAACAGCTGCGCAGGAACAGCTGCGCAGGAACAGCTGCGCAGGTACAGCTGCGCAGGAACAGCTGCGCAGGAACAGCTGCGCAGGAACAGCTGCGCAGGAACAGCTGCGCAGAAACAGCTGCGCAGGAACAGCTGCGCAGAAACAGCTGCGCAGGAACAGCTGCGCAGAAACAGCTGCGCAGGAACAGCTGCGCAGGAACAGCTGCGCAGGAACAGCTGCGCAGAAACAGCTGCGCAGAAACAGCTGCGCAGGAACAGCTGCGCAGAAACAGCTGCGCAGAAACAGCTGCGCAGGAACAGCTGCGCAGGAACAGCTGCGCAGGAACAGCTGCGCAGGAACAGCTGCGCAGAAACAGCTGCGCAGGAACAGCTGCGCAGAAACAGCTGCGCAGAAACAGCTGCGCAGAAACAGCTGCACAGAAACAGCTTCGCAGAAACAGCTGCGCAGGAACAGCTGCGCAGAAACAGCTGCGCAGAAACAGCTGCGCAGGAACAGCTGCGCAGAAAAAGCTGCGCAGAAACAGCTGCGCAGAAACAGCTGCGCAGGAACAGCTGCGCAGAAACAGCTGCGCAGAAACAGCTGCGCAGGAACAGCTGCGCAGAAACAGCTGCGCAGAAACAGCTGCGCAGAAACAGCTGCGCAGAAACAGCTGCGCAGAAACAGCTGCGCAGAAACAGCTGCGCAGAAACAGCTGCGCTGGAACGGCTGCGCAGAAACGGCTGCGCAGAAACGGCTGCGCAGAAACGGCTGCGCAGAAACGGCTGCGCAGAAACTGCTGCGCAGAAACGGCTGCGCAGAAACGGCTGCGCAGAAAAGGCTGCGCAGAAACGGCTGCGCAGAAACAGCTGCGCAGAAACAGCTGCGCAAAAGCAGCTGCGCAGAAGCAGCTGCGCAGAAGCAGCTGCGCAGAAGCAGCTGCGCAGAGGCAGCTGCGCAGAAGCAGCTGCGCAGAAGCAGCTGCGCAGAAGCAGCTGCGCAGAAGCAGCTGCGCAGAAGCAGCTGCGCAGAAGCAGCTGCGCAGAAGCAGCTGCGCAGAAACAGCTGCGCAGATACAGCTGCGCAGATACAGCTGCGCAGAAACAGCTGCGCAGAAACAGCTGCGCAGAAACAGCTGCGCAGAAACAGCTGCGCAGAAACAGCTGCGCAGGAACAGCTGCGCAGGAACAGCTGCGCAGGAACAGCTGCGCAGGAACAGCTGCGCAGGAACAGCTGCGCAGGAACAGCTGCGCAGGAACAGCTGCGCAGGAACAGCTGCGCAGGAACAGCTGCGCAGGTACAGCTGTGCAGGAACAGCTGCGCAGGAACAGCTGCGCAGAAACAGCTGCGCAGGAACAGCTGCGCAGGAACAGCTGCGCAGGAACAGCTGCGCAGGTACAGCTGCGCAGGAACAGCTGCGCAGGAACAGCTGCGCAGGAACAGCTGCGCAGGAACAGCTGCGCAGAAACAGCTGCGCAGGAACAGCTGCGCAGAAACAGCTGCGCAGGAACAGCTGCGCAGAAACAGCTGCGCAGGAACAGCAGCGCAGGAACAGCTGCGCAGGAACAGCTGCGCAGGAACAGCTGCGCAGAAACAGCTGCGCAGAAACAGCTGCGCAGAAACAGCTGCGCAGAAACAGCTGCGCAGGAACAGCTGCGCAGGAACAGCTGCGCAGGAACAGCTGCGCAGGAACAGCTGCGCAGAAACAGCTGCGCAGGAACAGCTGCGCAGAAACAGCTGCGCAGAAACAGCTGCGCAGAAACAGCTGCACAGAAACAGCTTCGCAGAAACAGCTGCGCAGGAACAGCTGCGCAGAAACAGCTGCGCAGAAACAGCTGCGCAGGAACAGCTGCGCAGAAAAAGCTGCGCAGAAACAGCTGCGCAGAAACAGCTGCGCAGGAACAGCTGCGCAGAAACAGCTGCGCAGAAACAGCTGCGCAGGAACAGCTGCGCAGAAACAGCTGCGCAGAAACAGCTGCGCAGAAACAGCTGCGCAGAAACAGCTGCGCAGAAACAGCTGCGCAGAAACAGCTGCGCAGGAACAGCTGCGCAGAAACAGCTGCGCAGGAGCAGCTGCGCAGGAAGAGCTGCGCAGGAACAGCTGCGTAGGAACAGCTGCGCAGGAACAGCTGCGCAGGAACAGGTGCGCAGGAACAGCTGCGCAGGAACAGGTGCGGAGGAACAGGTGCGCAGGAACAGCTGCGCAGGAACAGGTGCGCAGGAGCAGGTGCGCAGGAACAGCTGCGCAGGAACAGCTGCGCAGGAACAGCTGCGCAGGAACAGGTGCGCAGGAACAGGTGCGCAGGAACAGCTGCGCAGAAACAGCTGCGCAGAAACAGCTGCGCAGAAACAGCTGCGCAGGAACAGCTGCGCAGAAACAGCTGCGCAGAAACAGCTGCGCAGAAACAGCTGCGCAGAAACAGCTGCGCAGAAACAGCTGCGCAGAAACAGCTGCGCAGAAACAGCTGCGCAGAGACAGCTGCGCAGAGACAGCTGCGCAGAGACAGCTGCACAGAGACAGCTGCGCAGAAACAGCTGCGCAGATACAGCTGCGCAGAAACAGCTGCGCAGAAACAGCTGCGCAGAAACAGCTGCGCAGAAACAGCTGCGCAGAAACAGCTGCGCAGAAACAGCTGCGCAGAAACAGATGCGCAGAAACAGCTGCGCAGAAACAGCTGCACAGAAACAGCTGCGCAGAAACAGCTGCGCAGAAACAGCTGCGCAGAAACAGCTGCGCAGAAACAGCTGTGCAGAAACATCTGCGCAGAAACAGCTGCGCAGAAACAGATGCGCAGAAACAGCTGCGCAGAAACAGCTGCGCAGAAACAGCGGCGCAGAAACAGCGGCGCAGAAACACTCTATAGCCTCCGGTTACAGGAGCGTACCTCCATGTTCAATGATTTTTGGGCAGTTGAAGATGTAAAGTTGAATCCCGTACGCGCGTGGTAGGATCTCTAGACCACGCGCGCGTACGGAGTTCGTCACCCATGCTGTTGCAGTGAAGTCTCATCAGAAAATCAGAAACAGCTGCGCGGAGACGGCTGCGCAGAAGCGGCTGCGCGGAAGCGGCTGCGCGGAAGCGGCTGCGCGGAAGCGGCTGCGCGGAAACGGCTGCGCGGAAACGGCTGCGCGGAAACGGCTGCGCGGAAACGGCTGCGCGGAAACGGCCGCGCGGGAACAGGTGCGGGGGAACAGGTGCGCAGGAACAGCTGCGCAGGAACAGCTGCGCAGGAACAGCTGCGCAGGAACAGGTGCGCAGGAACAGGTGCGCAAAAACAGGTGCGCAAAAACAGGTGCGCAGGAATAGGTGCGCAGGAACAGCTGCGCAGGAACAGCTGCGCAGGAACAGCTGCGCAGGAACAGCTGCGCAGGAACAGCTGCGCAGGAACAGCTGCGCAGGAACAGCTGCGCAGGAACAGCTGCGCAGGAACAGCTGCGCAGGAACAGCTGCGCAGAAACAGCTGCGCAGAAACAGCAGCGCAGAAACAGCCGCGCAGAAACAGCCTCGCAGAAACAGCCTCGCAGAAACAGCCGCGCAGAAACAGCCGCGCAGAAACAGCCGCGCAGCAACAGCCGCGCAGGAACAGCCGCGCAGCAACAGCCGCGCAGGAACAGCCGCGCAGGAACAGCCGCGCAGGAACAGCCGCGCAGGAACAGCTGCGCAGGAACAGCTGCACAGAAACAGCTGCGCAGAAACAGCTGCGCAGGAACAGCTGCGCAGGATCAGCTGCGCAGAAACAGCTGCGCAGAAACAGCTGCGCAGAAACAGCTGCGCAGGAACAGCTGCGCAGGAACAGCTGCGCAGAAACAGCTGCGCAGAAACAGCTGCACAGAAACAGCTGCGCAGAAACAGCTGCGCAGGAACAGCTGCGCAGAAACAGCTGCGCAGAAACAGCTGCGCAGAAACAGCTGCGCAGAAACAGCTGCGCAGAAACAGCTGCGCAGAAACAGCTGCGCAGAAACAGCTTCGCAGAAACAGCTGCGCAGAAACAGCTGCGCAGAAACAGCTGCGCAGAAACAGCTGCGCAGGAACAGCTGCGCAGAAACAGCTGCGCAGAAACAGCTGCGCAGAAACAGCTGCGCAGGAACAGCTGCGCAGAAACAGCTGCGCAGAAACAGCTGCGCAGGAACGGCTGCGCAGAAACGGCTGCGCAGAAACAGCTGCGCAGAAACAGCTGCGCAGAAACAGCTTCGCAGAAACAGCTGCGCAGGAACAGCTGCGCAGAAACAGCTGCGCAGAAGCAGCTGCGCAGAAACAGCTGCGCAGAAACAGCTGCGCAGAAACAGCTGCGCAGAAACAGCTGCGCAGAAACAGCTGCGCAGGAACAGCTGCGCAGGAACAGGTGCGCAGGAACAGGTGCGCAGGAACAGGTGCGCAGGAACAGCTGCGCAGGAACAGCTGCGCAGGAACAGCTGCGCAGGAACAGCTGCGCAGGAACAGCTGCGCAGGAACAGGTGCGCAGGAACAGGTGCGCAGGAACAGCTGCGCAGGAACAGCTGCGCAGGAACAGGTGCGCACGAACAGCTGCGCAGGAACAGGTGCGCAGGAACAGGTGCGCAGGAACAGGTGCGCAGGAACAGCTGCGCAGGAACAGGTGCGCAGGAACAGCTGCGCAGGAACAGCTGCGCAGGGACAGCTGCGCAGGAACAGGTGCGCAGGAACAGGTGCGCAGGAACAGCTGCGCAGTAACAGCTGCGCAGAAACAGCTGCGCAGAAACAGCCGCGCAGAAACAGCTGCGCAGAAACAGCTGCGCAGAAACAGCTGCGCAGAAACAGCTGCGCAGAAACAGCTGCGCAGAAACAGCTGCGCAGAGACAGCTGCGCAGAGACAGCTGCGCAGAGACAGCTGCGCAGAGACAGCTGCGCAGAAACAGCTGCGCAGAAACAGCTGCGCAGAAACAGCTGCGCAGAAACAGCTGCGCAGAAACAGCTGCGCAGAAACAGCTGCGCAGAAACAGCTGCGCAGAAACAGCTGCGCAGAAACAGCGGCGCAGAAACACTCTATAGCCTCCGGTACAGGAGCGTACCTCCATGTTCAATGTTTTTTGGGCAGTTGAACATGTAAAGTTGAATCCCGTACGCGCGTGGTAGGATCTCTAGACCACACGCGCGTACGGAGTTCGTCACCCATGCTGTTGCAGTGAAGTCTCATCAGAAAATCAGAAACAGCTGCGCGGAGACGGCTGCGCAGAAGCGGCTGCGCGGAAGCGGCTGCGCGGAAACGGCTGCGCGGTAACGGCTGCGCGGAAACGGCTGCGCGGAAACGGCTGCGCGGGAACGGCTGCGCGGGAACGGCTGCGCGGGAACAGGTGCGCGGGAACAGGTGCGCGGGAACAGGTGCGCGGGAACAGCTGCGCAGGAACAGCTGCGCAGGAACAGGTGCGCAGGAACAGGTGCGCAGGAACAGGTGCGCAGGAACAGGTGCGCAGGAACAGGTGCGCAGGAACAGGTGCGCAGGAACAGCTGCGCAGGAACAGCTGCGCAGGAACAGGTGCGCAGGAACAGCTGCGCAGGAACAGCTGCGCAGGAACAGCTGCGCAGGAACAGCTGCGCAGAAACAGCTGCGCAGAAACAGCTGCGCAGAAACAGCCGCGCAGAAACAGCCTCGCAGAAACAGCCTCGCAGAAACAGCCGCGCAGAATCAGCCGCGCAGAAACAGCCGCGCAGGAACAGCCGCGCAGGAACAGCCGCGCAGGAACAGCTGCACAGGAACAGCTGCGCAGGAACAGCTGCGCAGGAACAGCTGCGCAGGAACAGCTGCGCAGGAACAGCTGCGCAGGAACAGCTGCGCAGGAACAGCTGCGCAGAAACAGCGGCGCAGAAACAGCGGCGCAGAAGCACTCTATAGCCTCCGGTTACAGGAGCGTACCTCCATGTTCAATGTTTTTTGGGCAGTTGAACATGTAAAGTTGAATCCCGTACGCGCGTGGTAGGATCTCTAGACCACGCGCGCGTACGGAGTTCGTCACCCATGCTGTTGCAGTGCAGTCTCATCAGAAAATCAGAAACAGCTGCGCAGAAGCGGCTGCGCAGGAACAGCTGCGCAGAAGCGGCTGCGCAGAAGCGGCTGCGCAGAAGCGGCTGCGCAGAAGCGGCTGCGCAGAAGCGGCTGCGCAGAAGCGGCTGCGCAGAAGCGGCTGCGCAGAAACGGCTGCGCAGAAGCGGCTGCGCAGAAGCGGCTGCGCAGAAGCGGCTGCGCAGAAGCGGCTGCGCAGAAGCGGCTGCGCACAAGCGGCTGCGCAGAAGCGGCTGCGCACAAGCGGCTGCGCACAAGCGGCTGCGCAGAAGCGGCTGCGCAGAAGCGGCTGCGCAGAAGCGGCTGCGCAGAAGCGGCTGCGCAGAAGCGGCTGCGCAGAAGCGGCTGCGCAGAAGCGGCTGCGCAGAAGCGGCTGCGCAGAAGCGGCTGCGCAGAAGCGGCTGCGCAGAAGCGGCTGCGCAGAAGCGGCTTCGCAGAAGCGGCTGCGCAGAAGCGGCTGCGCAGAAGCGGCTGCGCAGAAGCGGCTGCGCAGAAACGGCTGCGCAGAAACGGCTGCGCAGAAACGGCTGCGCAGAAACGGCTGCGCAGAAACGGCTGCGCAGCAGCGGCTGCGCAGAAGCGGCTGCGCAGAAGCGGCTGCGCAGAAGCGGCTGCGCAGAAGCGGCTGCGCAGAAACAGCTGCGCAGATGCAGCTGCGCAGAAACAGCTGCGCAGAAACAGCTGCGCAGAAACAGCTGCGCAGAAACAACTGCGCAGAAGCGGCTGCGCAGAAGCGGCTGCGCAGAAGCGGCTGCGCGGAAGCGGCTGCGCGGAAGCGGCTGCGCGGAAGCGGCTGCGCGGAAACGGCTGCGCGGAAACGGCTGCGCGGAAACGGCTGCGCGGAAGCGGCTGCGCGGAAGCGGCTGCGCGGAAGCGGCTGCGCGGAAGCGGCTGCGCGGAAGCGGCTGCGCAGAAGCGGCTGCGCAGAAGCGGCTGCGCAGAAGCGGCTGCGCAGAAGCGGCTGCGCAGAAGCGGCTGCGCAGAAACGGCTGCGCAGAAACGGCTGCGCAGAAACGGCTGCGCAGAAACGGCAGCGCAGAAACGGCTGCGCAGAAACGGCTGCGCAGAAACGGCTGCGCAGAAGCAGCTGCGCAGAAGCAGCTGCGCAGAAGCAGCTGCGCAGAAGCAGCTGCGCAGAAGCAGCTGCGCAGAAGCAGCTGCGCAGAAGCAGCTGCGCAGAAGCAGCTGCGCAGAAGCAGCTGCGCAGAAGCAGCTGCGCAGAAACAGCTGCGCAGGAACAGCTGCGCAGGAACAGCTGCGCAGGAACAGCTGCGCAGGAACAGCTGCGCAGGAACAGCTGCGCAGGAACAGCTGCGCAGGAACAGCTGCGCAGGAACAGCTGCGCAGGAACAGCTGCGCAGGAACAGCTGCGCAGGAACAGCTGCGCAGAAACAGCTGCGCAGGAACAGCTGCGCAGAAACAGCTGCGCTGGAACAGCTGCGCAGGAACAGCTGCGCAGGAACAGCTGCGCAGGAACAGCTGCGCAGAAACAGCTGCGCAGAAACAGCTGCGCAGAAACAGCTGCGCAGAAACAGCTGCGCAGGACCAGCTGCGCAGGAACAGCTGCGCAGGAACAGCTGCGCAGGAACAGCTGCGCAGAAACTGCTGCGCAGAAACTGCTGCGCAGAAACAGCTGCGCAGAAACAGCTGCGCAGGAACAGCTGCGCAGGAACAGCTGCGCAGGAACAGCTGCGCAGGAACAGCTGCGCAGGAACAGCTGCGCAGAAACAGCTGCGCAGAAACAGCTGCGCAGGAACAGCTGCGCAGAAACAGCTGCGCAGAAACAGCTGCGCAGAAACAGCTTCGCAGAAACAGCTGCGCAGAAACAGCTGCGCAGAAGCAACTGCGCAGAAACAACTGCGCAGAAACAGCTGCGCAGGAACAGCTGCGCAGAAACAGCTGCGCAGAAACAGCTGCGCAGAAACAGCTTCGCAGAAACAGCTGCGCAGAAACAGCTGCGCAGGAACAGCTGCGCAGGAACAGCTGCGCAGGAACAGCTGCGCAGAAACAGCTGCGCAGAAACAGCTGCGCAGGAACAGCTGCGCAGGAACAGCTGCGCAGAAACAGCTGCGCAGGAACAGCTGCGCAGAAACAGCTGCGCAGAAACAGCTGCGCAGAAACAGCTGCGCAGAAACAGCTGCGCAGAAACAGCTGCGCAGAAACAGCTGCGCAGAAACAGCTGCGCAGAAACAGCTGCGCAGGAACAGCTGCGCAGGAACGGCTGCGCAGGAACGGCTGCGCAGAAACGGCTGCGCAGAAACGGCTGCGCAGAAACGGCAGCGCAGAAACGGCTGCGCAGAAACGGCTGCGCAGAAACGGCTGCGCAGAAGCGGCTGCGCAGAAGCGGCTGCGCAGAAGCAGCTGCGCAGAAGCAGCTGCGCAGAAGCAGCTGCGCAGAAGCAGCTGCGCAGAAGCAGCTGCGCAGAAGCAGCTGCGCAGAAGCAGCTGCGCAGAAGCAGCTGCGCAGAAGCAGCTGCGCAGAAGCAGCTGCGCAGAAACAGCTGCGCAGAAACAGCTGCGCAGGAACAGCTGCGCAGGAACAGCTGCGCAGGAACAGCTGTGCAGGAACAGCTGCGCAGGAACAGCTGCGCAGGAACAGCTGCGCAGGAACAGCTGCGCAGAAACAGCTGCACAGGAACAGCTGCGCAGAAACAGCTGCGCTGGAACAGCTGCGCAGGAACAGCTGCGCAGGAACAGCTGCGCAGAAACAGCTGCGCAGAAACAGCTGCGCAGGAACAGCTGCGCAGGAACAGCTGCGCAGGAACAGCTGCGCAGGAACAGCTGCGCAGAAACTGCTGCGCAGAAACTGCTGCGCAGAAACAGCTGCGCAGAAACAGCTGCGCAGGAACAGCTGCGCAGGAACAGCTGCGCAGGAACAGCTGCGCAGGAACAGCTGCGCAGGAACAGCTGCGCAGGAACAGCTGCGCAGAAACAGCTGCGCAGGAACAGCTGCACAGAAACAGCTGCGCAGGAACAGCTGCGCAGAAACAGCTGCGCAGGAACAGCTGCGCAGAAACAACTGCGCAGAAACAGCTGCGCAGAAACAGCTGCGCAGAAACAGCTGCGCAGAAACAGCTGCGCAGAAACAGCTGCGCAGAAACAGCTGCGCAGAAACAGCTGCGCAGGAACAGCTGCGCAGAAACAGCTGCGCAGGAGCAGCTGCGCAGGAACAGCTGCGCAGGAACAGCTGCGCAGGAACAGCTGCGCAGGAACAGCTGCGCAGGAACAGGTGCGCAGGAACAGGTGCGCAGGAACAGGTGCGGAGGAACAGGTGCGCAGGAACAGCTGCGCAGGAACAGGTGCGCAGGAGCAGCTGCGCAGGAACAGCTGCGCAGGAACAGCTGCGCAGGAACAGCTGCGCAGGAACAGGTGCGCAGGAACAGGTGCGCAGGAACAGGTGCGCAGGAACAGGTGCGCAGAAACAGCTGCGCAGAAACAGCTGCGCAGAAACAGCTGCGCAGAAACAGCTGCGCAGAAACAGCTGCGCAGAAACAGCTGCGCAGAAACAGCTGCGCAGAAACAGCTGCGCAGAAACAGCTGCGCAGAAACAGCTGCGCAGAAACAGCTCCGCAGAAACAGCTGCGCAGAGACAGCTGCGCAGAGACAGCTGCGCAGAGACATCTGCGCAGTTACAGCTGCGCAGAAACAGCTGCGCAGAAACAGCTGCGCAGAAACAGCTGCGCAGAAACAGCTGCGCAGAAACAGCTGCGCAGAAACAGCTGCGCAGAAACAGCTGCGCAGAAACAGCTGCGCAGAAACAGCTGCGCAGAAACAGCTGCGCAGAAACAGATGCGAAGAAACAGCTGCGCAGAAACAGCTGCGCAGAAACAGCGGCGCAGAAACAGCGGCGCAGAAACAGCTGCGCAGGAACAGCTGCGCAGGAACAGCTGCGCAGAAACAGCTGCACAGAAACAGCTGCGCAGGAACAGCTGCGCAGAAACAGCTGCGCAGAAACAGCTGCGCAGAAACAGCTGCGCAGGAACAGCTGCGCAGGAACAGCTGCGCAGAAACAGCTGCGCAGAAACAGCTGCGCAGAAACAGCTGCGCAGAAACAGCTGCGCAGAAACAGCTGCGCAGGAACAGCTGCGCAGAAACAGCTGCGCAGAAACAGCTGCGCAGAAACAGCTGCGCAGAAACAGCTGCGCAGAAACAGCTGCGCAGAAACAGCTGCGCAGAAACAGCTGCGCAGAAACAGCTGCGCAGAAACAGCTGCGCAGAAACAGCTGCGCAGAGACAGCTGCGCAGAAACAGCTGCGAAGAAACAGCTTCGCAGAAACAGCTGCGCAGAAACAGCTGCGCAGAAAAAGCTGCGCAGAAACAGCTGCGCAGAAACAGCTGCGCAGAAACAGCTGCGCAGAAACAGCTGCGCAGAAACAGCTGCGCAGAAACAGCTGCGCAGAAACAGCGGCGCAGAAACAGCGGCGCAGAAACACTCTATAGCCTCCGGTTACAGGAGCGTACCTCCATGTTCAATGTTTTTTGGGCAGTTGAACATGTAAAGTTGAATCCCGTACGCGCGTGGTAGGATCTCTAGACCACGCGCGCGTACGGAGTTCGTCACCCATGCTGTTGCAGTGAAGTCTCATCAGAAAATCAGAAACAGCTGCGCGGAGACGGCTGCGCAGAAGCGGCTGCGCGGAAGCGGCTGCGCGGAAACGGCTGCGCGGAAACGGCTGCGCGGAAACGGCTGCGCGAGAACAGCTGCGCGAGAATAGGTGCGCAGGAACAGCTGCGCAGGAACAGCTGCGCAGGAACAGCTGCGCAAAAACAGGTGCGCAGGAACAGCTGCGCAGGAACAGCTGCGCAGGAACAGCTGCGCAGAAACAGCTGCGCAGGAACAGCTGCGCAGAAACAGCTGCGCAGAAACAGCTGCGCAGAAACAGCTTCGCAGAAACAGCTGCGCAGGAACAGCTGCGCAGAAACAGCTGCGCAGAAACAGCTGCGCAGGAACAGCTGCGCAGAAAAAGCTGCGCAGAAACAGCTGCGCAGAAACAGCTGCGCAGGAACAGCTGCGCAGAAACAGCTGCGCAGAAACAGCTGCGCAGGAACAGCTGCGCAGAAACAGCTGCGCAGAAGCAGCTGCGCAGAAGCAGCTGCGCAGAAGCAGCTGCGCAGAAGCAGCTGCGCAGAAGCAGCTGCGCAGAAACAGCTGCGCAGAAACAGCTGCGCAGATACAGCTGCGCAGATACAGCTGCGCAGAAACAGCTGCGCAGAAACAGCTGCGCAGAAACAGCTGCGCAGGAACAGCTGCGCAGGAACAGCTGCGCAGGAACAGCTGCGCAGGAACAGCTGCGCAGGAACAGCTGCGCAGGAACAGCTGCGCAGGAACAGCTGCGCAGGAACAGCTGCGCAGAAACAGCTGCGCAGAAACAGCTGCGCAGGAACAGCTGCGCAGGAACAGCTGCGCAGGAACAGCTGCGCAGGAACAGCTGCGCAGGAACAGCTGCGCAGGAACAGCTGCGCAGGTACAGCTGCGCAGGTACAGCTGCGCAGGAACAGCTGCGCAGGAACAGCTGCGCAGGAACAGCTGCGCAGGAACAGCTGCGCAGGTACAGCTGCGCAGGAACAGCTGCGCAGGAACAGCTGCGCAGGAACAGCTGCGCAGAAACAGCTGCGCAGGAACAGCTGCGCAGAAACAGCTGCGCAGAAACAGCTGCGCAGGAACAGCTGCGCAGGAACAGCTGCGCAGGAACAGCTGCGCAGGAACAGCTGCGCAGGAACAGCTGCGCAGAAACAGCTGCGCAGAAACAGCTGCGCAGGAACAGCTGCGCAGGAACAGCTGCGCAGGAACAGCTGCGCAGAAACTGCTGCGCAGAAACTGCTGCGCAGAAACAGCTGCGCAGAAACAGCTGCGAAGGAACAGCTGCGCAGAAACAGCTGCGCAGAAACAGCTGCGCAGAAACAGCTGCGCAGAAACAGCTGCGCAGAAACAGCTGCGCAGAAACAGCTGCGCAGGAACAGCTGCGCAGAAACAGCTGCGCAGAAACAGCTGCGCAGAAACAGCTGCGCAGGAACAGCTGCGCAGGAACAGCTGCGCAGGAACAGCTGCGCAGGAACAGCTGCGCAGGAACAGCTGCGCAGAAACAGCTGCGCAGGAACAGCTGCGCAGGAACAGCTGCGCAGGAACAGCTGCGCAGGAACAGCTGCGCAGGAACAGCTGCGCAGGTACAGCTGCGCAGGAACAGCTGCGCAGGAACAGCTGCGCAGGAACAGCTGCGCAGGAACAGCTGCGCAGGAACAGTTGCGCAGGAGCAGCTGCGCAGGAACAGCTGCGCAGGAACAGCTGCGCAGGAACAGCTGCGCAGAAACAGCTGCGCAGAAACAGCTGCGCAGGAACAGCTGCGCAGGAACAGCTGCGCAGGAACAGCTGCGCAGGAACAGCTGCGCAGGAACAGCTGCGCAGGAACAACTGCGCAGAAACAGCTGCGCAGGAACAGCTGCGCAGGAACAGCTGCGCAGGAACAGCTGCGCAGAAACTGCTGCGCAGAAACTGCTGCGCAGAAACTGCTGCGCAGAAACAGCTGCGCAGAAACAGCTGCGCAGGAACAGCTGCGCAGGAACAGCTGCGCAGGAACAGCTGCGCAGGAACAGCTGCGCAGGAACAGCTGCGCAGGAACAGCTGCGCAGAAACAGCTGCGCAGGAACAGCTGCGCAGAAACAGCTGCGCAGGAACAGCTGCGCAGAAACAACTGCGCAGAAACAACTGCGCAGAAACAGCTGCGCAGAAACAGCTGCGCAGAAACAGCTTCGCAGAAACAGCTGCGCAGAAACAGCTGCGCAGAAACAGCTGCGCAGGAACAGCTGCGCAGGAACAGCTGCGCAGAAACAGCTGCGCAGAAACAGCTGCGCAGGAACAGCTGCGCAGAAACAGCTGCGCAGAAACAGCTGCGCAGGAACAGCTGCGCAGAAACAGCTGCGCAGAAACAGCTGCGCAGAAACAGCTGCGCAGAAACAGCTGCGCAGAAACAGCTGCGCAGAAACAGCTGCGCAGAAACAGCTGCGCAGGAACAGCTGCGCAGAAACAGCTGCGCAGGAGCAGCTGCGCAGGAACAGCTGCGCAGGAACAGCTGCGCAGGAACAGCTGCGCAGGAACAGCTGCGCAGGAACAGCTGCGCAGGAACAGGTGCGCAGGAACAGGTGCGCAGGAACAGGTGCGGAGGAACAGGTGCGCAGGAACAGCTGCGCAGGAACAGGTGCGCAGGAGCAGGTGCGCAGGAACAGCTGCGCAGGAACAGCTGCGCAGGAACAGCTGCGCAGGAACAGGTGCGCAGGAACAGGTGCGCAGGAACAGGTGCGCAGGAACAGGTGCGCAGAAACAGCTGCGCAGAAACAGCTGCGCAGAAACAGCTGCGCAGAAACAGCTGCGCAGAAACAGCTGCGCAGAAACAGCTGCGCAGAAACAGCTGCGCAGAAACAGCTGCGCAGAAACAGCTGCGCAGAAACAGCTCCGCAGAAACAGCTGCGCAGAGACAGCTGCGCAGAGACAGCTGCACAGAGACATCTGCGCAGTTACAGCTGCGCAGAAACAGCTGCGCAGAAACAGCTGCGCAGAAACAGCTGCGCAGAAACAGCTGCGCAGAAACAGCTGTGCAGAAACAGCTGCGCAGAAACAGCTGCGCAGAAACAGCTGCGCAGAAACAGCTGCGCAGAAACAGATGCGAAGAAACAGCTGCGCAGAAACAGCTGCGCAGGAACAGCTGCGCAGAAACAGCTGCGCAGAAACAGCTGCGCAGAAACAGCTGCGCAGAAACAGCTGCGCAGAAACAGCTCCGCAGAAACAGCTGCGCTGGAACGGCTGCGCAGAAACGGCTGCGCAGAAACGGCTTCGCAGAAACGGCTGCGCAGAAACGGCTGCGCAGAAACGGCTGCGCAGAAACGGCTGCGCAGAAACGGCTGCGCAGAAACGGCTGCGCAGAAAAGGCTGCGCAGAAACGGCTGCGCAGAAACAGCTGCGCAGAAACAGCTGCGCAGAAGCAGCTGCGCAGAAGCAGCTGCGCAGAAGCAGCTGCGCAGAAGCAGCTGCGCAGAAGCAGCTGCGCAGAAGCAGCTGCGCAGAAGCAGCTGCGCAGAAGCAGCTGCGCAGAAGCAGCTGCGCAGAAGCAGCTGCGCAGAAACAGCTGCGCAGAAACAGCTGCGCAGATACAGCTGCGCAGATACAGCTGCGCAGAAACAGCTGCGCAGAAACAGCTGCGCAGAAACAGCTGCGCAGAAACAGCTGCGCAGAAACAGCTGCGCAGAAACAGCTGCGCAGGAACAGCTGCGCAGGAACAGCTGCGCAGGAACAGCTGCGCAGGAACAGCTGCGCAGGAACAGCTGCGCAGGAACAGCTGCGCAGGAACAGCTGCGCAGGTACAGCTGCGCAGGAACAGCTGCGCAGGAACAGCTGCGCAGGAACAGCTGCGCAGGAACAGCTGCGCAGAAACAGCTGCGCAGGAACAGCTGCGCAGAAACAGCTGCGCAGGAACAGCAGCGCAGGAACAGCTGCGCAGGAACAGCTGCGCAGGAACAGCTGCGCAGGAACAGCTGCGCAGAAACAGCTGCGCAGGAACAGCTGCGCAGAAACAGCTGCGCAGGAACAGCTGCGCAGGAACAGCTGCGCAGGAACAGCTGCGCAGGAACAGCTGCGCAGGAACAGCTGCGCAGAAACAGCTGCGCAGGAACAGCTGCGCAGAAACAGCTGCGCAGAAACATCTGCGCAGAAACAGCTGCACAGAAACAGCTTCGCAGAAACAGCTGCGCAGGAACAGCTGCGCAGAAACAGCTGCGCAGAAACAGCTGCGCAGGAACAGCTGCGCAGAAAAAGCTGCGCAGAAACAGCTGCGCAGAAACAGCTGCGCAGGAACAGCTGCGCAGAAACAGCTGCGCAGAAACAGCTGCGCAGGAACAGCTGCGCAGAAACAGCTGCGCAGAAACAGCTGCGCAGAAACAGCTGCGCAGAAACAGCTGCGCAGAAACAGCTGCGCAGGAACAGCTGCGCAGAAACAGCTGCGCAGGAGCAGCTGCGCAGGAACAGCTGCGCAGGAACAGCTGCGTAGGAACAGCTGCGCAGGAACAGCTGCGCAGGAACAGGTGCGCAGGAACAGGTGCGGAGGAACAGGTGCGCAGGAACAGCTGCGCAGGAACAGGTGCGCAGGAGCAGGTGCGCAGGAACAGCTGCGCAGGAACAGCTGCGCAGGATCAGCTGCGCAGGAACAGGTGCGCAGGAACAGGTGCGCAGGAACAGCTGCGCAGAAACAGCTGCGCAGAAACAGCTGCGCAGAAACAGCTGCGCAGGAACAGCTGCGCAGAAACAGCTGCGCAGAAACAGCTGCGCAGAAACAGCTGCGCAGAAACAGCTGCGCAGAAACAGCTGCGCAGAAACAGCTGCGCAGAAACAGCTGCGCAGAAACAGCTGCGCAGAAACAGCTGCGCAGAGACAGCTGCGCAGAGACAGCTGCACAGAGACAGCTGCGCAGAAACAGCTGCGCAGATACAGCTGCGCAGAAACAGCTGCACAGAAACAGCTGCGCAGAAACAGCTGCGCAGAAACAGCTGCGCAGAAACAGCTGCGCAGAAACAGCTGCGCAGAAACAGCTGCGCAGAAACAGATGCGCAGAAACAGCTGCGCAGAAACAGCTGCACAGAAACAGCTGCGCAGAAACAGCTGCGCAGAAACAGCTGCGCAGAAACAGCTGCGCAGAAACAGCTGCGCAGAAACAGCTGCGCAGAAACATCTGCGCAGAAACAGCTGCGCAGAAACAGATGCGCAGAAACAGCTGCGCAGAAACAGCTGCGCAGAAACAGCGGCGCAGAAACAGCGGCGCAGAAACACTCTATAGCCTCCGGTTACAGGAGCGTACCTCCATGTTCAATGATTTTTGGGCAGTTGAACATGTAAAGTTGAATCCCGTACGCGCGTGGTAGGATCTCTAGACCACGCGCGCGTACGGAGTTCGTCACCCATGCTGTTGCAGTGAAGTCTCTTCAGAAAATCAGAAACAGCTGCGCGGAGACGGCTGCGCAGAAGCGGCTGCGCGGAAGCGGCTGCGCGGAAGCGGCTGCCCGGAAGCGGCTGCGCGGAAACGGCTGCGCGGAAACGGCTGCGCGGAAACGGCTGCGCGGAAACGGCTGCGCGGAAACGGCCGCGCGGGAACAGGTGCGGGGGAACAGGTGCGCAGGAACAGCTGCGCAGGAACAGCTGCGCAGGAACAGCTGCGCAGGAACAGCTGCGCAGGAACAGGTGCGCAGGAGCAGGTGCGCAAAAACAGGTGCGCAAAAACAGGTGCGCAGGAATAGGTGCGCAGGAACAGGTGCGCAGGAACAGCTGCGCAGGAACAGCTGCGCAGGAACAGCTGCGCAGGAACAGCTGCGCAGGAACAGCTGCGCAGGAACAGCTGCGCAGGAACAGGTGCGCAGGAACAGCTGCGCAGGAACAGCTGCGCAGGAACAGCTGCGCAGAAACAGCTGCGCAGAAACAGCAGCGCAGAAACAGCTGCGCAGAAACAGCCGCGCAGAAACAGCCGCGCAGAAACAGCCTCGCAGAAACAGCCGCGCAGAAACAGCCGCCCAGAAACAGCCGCGCAGCAACAGCCGCGCAGGAACAGCCGCGCAGCAACAGCCGCGCAGGAACAGCCGCGCAGGAACAGCCGCGCAGGAACAGCCGCGCAGGAATAGCTGCGCAGGAACAGCTGCGCAGGAACAGCTGCGCAGAAACAGCTGCGCAGAAACAGCTGCGCAGGACAGCTGCGCAGGAACAGCTGCGCAGGATCAGCTGCGCAGAAACAGCTGCGCAGAAACAGCTGCGCAGGAACAGCTGCGCAGGAACAGCTGCGCAGAAACAGCTGCGCAGAAACAGCTGCGCAGAAACAGCTGCGCAGGAACAGCTGCGCAGAAACAGCTGCGCAGAAACAGCTGCGCAGAAACAGCTGCGCAGGAACAGCTGCGCAGAAACAGCTGCGCAGAAACAGCTGCGCAGAAACAGCTGCGCAGAAACAGCTTCGCAGAAACAGCTGCGCAGAAACAGCTGCGCAGAAACAGCTGCGCAGAAACAGCTGCGCAGGAACAGCTGCGCAGAAACAGCTGCGCAGAAACAGCTGCGCAGAAACAGCTGCGCAGGAACAGCTGCGCAGAAACAGCTGCGCAGAAACAGCTGCGCAGGAACAGCTGCGCAGAAACGGCTGCGCAGAAACAGCTGCGCAGAAACAGCTGCGCAGAAACAGCTTCGCAGAAACAGCTGCGCAGGAACAGCTGCGCAGAAACAGCTGCGCAGAAGCAGCTGCGCAGAAACAGCTGCGCAGAAACAGCTGCGCAGAAACAGCTGCGCAGAAACAGCTGCGCAGAAACAGCTGCGCAGGAACAGCTGCGCAGAAACAGCTGCGCAGGAGCTGCTGCGCAGGAACAGCTGTGCAGGAGCAGCTGCGCAGGAACAGCTGCGCAGGAACAGCTGCGCAGGAACAGCTGCGCAGGAACAGCTGCGCAGGAACAGCTGCGCAGGAACAGCTGCGCAGGAACAGGTGCGCAGGAACAGGTGCGCAGGAACAGCTGCGCAGGAACAGCTGCGCAGGAACAGGTGCGCACGAACAGCTGCGCAGGAACAGGTGCGCAGGAACAGGTGCGCAGGAACAGGTGCGCAGGAACAGCTGCGCAGGAACAGGTGCGCAGGAACAGCTGCGCAGGAACAGCTGCGCAGGGACAGCTGCGCAGGAACAGGTGCGCAGGAACAGGTGCGCAGGAACAGCTGCGCAGTAACAGCTGCGCAGAAACAGCTGCGCAGAAACAGCCGCGCAGAAACAGCTGCGCAGAAACAGCTGCGCAGAAACAGCTGCGCAGAAACAGCTGCGCAGAAACAGCTGCGCAGAAACAGCTGCGCAGAAACAGCTGCGCAGAGACAGCTGCGCAGAGACAGCTGCGCAGAGACAGCTGCGCAGAGACAGCTGCGCAGAAACAGCTGCGCAGAAACAGCTGCGCAGAAACAGCTGCGCAGAAACAGCTGCGCAGAAACAGCTGCGCAGAAACAGCTGCGCAGAAACAGCTGCGCAGAAACAGCGGCGCAGAAACACTCTATAGCCTCCGGTTACAGGAGCGTACCTCCATGTTCAATGTTTTTTGGGCAGTTGAACATGTAAAGTTGAATCCCGTACGCGCGTGGTAGGATCTCTAGACCACGCGCGCGTACGGAGTTCGTCACCCATGCTGTTGCAGTGAAGTCTCATCAGAAAATCAGAAACAGCTGCGCGGAGACGGCTGCGCAGAAGCGGCTGCGCGGAAGCGGCTGCGCGGAAACGGCTGCGCGGAAACGGCTGCGCGGAAACGGCTGCGCGGAAACGGCTGCGCGGGAACGGCTGCGCGGGAACAGGTGCGCGGGAACAGGTGCGCGGGAACAGGTGCGCGGGAACAGCTGCGCAGGAACAGCTGCGCAGGAAAAGGTGCGCAGGAACAGGTGCGCAGGAACAGGTGCGCAGGAACAGGTGCCCAGGAACAGGTTCGCAGGAACAGGTGCGCAGGAACAGCTGCGCAGGAACAGCTGCGCAGGAACAGGTGCGCAGGAACAGCTGCGCAGGAACAGCTGCGCAGGAACAGCTGCGCAGGAACAGCTGCGCAGGAACAGCTGCGCAGAAACAGCTGCGCAGAAACAGCTGCGCAGAAACAGCCGCGCAGAAACAGCCTCGCAGAAACAGCCTCGCAGAAACAGCCGCGCAGAATCAGCCGCGCAGGAACAGCCGCGCAGGAACAGCCGCGCAGGAACAGCCGCGCAGGAACAGCTGCACAGGAACAGCTGCGCAGGAACAGCTGCGCAGGAACAGCTGCGCAGGAACAGCTGCGCAGGAACAGCTGCGCAGGAACAGCTGCGCAGGAACAGCTGCGCAGAAACAGCGGCGCAGAAACAGCGGCGCAGAAACACTCTATAGCCTCCGGTTACAGGAGCGTACCTCCATGTTCAATGTTTTTTGGGCAGTTGAACATGTAAAGTTGAATCCCGTACGCGCGTGGTAGGATCTCTAGACCACGCGCGCGTACGGAGTTCGTCACCCATGCTGTTGCAGTGCAGTCTCATCAGAAAATCAGAAACAGCTGCGCAGAAGCGGCTGCGCAGGAACAGCTGCGCAGAAGCGGCTGCGCAGAAGCGGCTGCGCAGAAGCGGCTGCGCAGAAGCGGCTGCGCAGAAGCGGCTGCGCAGAAGCGGCTGCGCAGAAGCGGCTGCGCAGAAACGGCTGCGCAGAAACGGCTGCGCAGAAGCGGCTGCGCAGAAGCGGCTGCGCAGAAGCGGCTGCGCAGAAGCGGCTGCGCAGAAGCGGCTGCGCACAAGCGGCTGCGCACAAGCGGCTGCGCAGAAGCGGCTGCGCAGAAGCGGCTGCGCAGAAGCGGCTGCGCAGAAGCGGCTGCGCAGAAGCGGCTGCGCAGAAGCGGCTGCGCAGAAGCGGCTGCGCAGAAGCGGCTGCGCAGAAGCGGCTGCGCAGAAGCGGCTGCGCAGAAGCGCCTGCGCAGAAGCGGCTGCGCAGAAGCGGCTGCGCAGAAGCGGCTGCGCAGAAACGGCTGCGCAGAAACGGCTGCGCAGAAACGGCTGCGCAGAAACGGCTGCGCAGAAACGGCTGCGCAGCAGCGGCTGCGCAGAAGCGGCTGCGCAGAAGCGGCTGCGCAGAAGCGGCTGCGCAGAAACAGCTGCGCAGATGCAGCTGCGCAGAAACAGCTGCGCAGAAACAGCTGCGCAGAAACAGCTGCGCAGAAACAACTGCGCAGAAGCGGCTGCGCAGAAGCGGCTGCGCAGAAGCGGCTGCGCAGAAGCGGCTGCGCAGAAGCGGCTGCGCAGATGCAGCTGCGCAGAAACAGCTGCGCAGAAACAGCTGCGCAGAAACAGCTGCGCAGAAACAACTGCGCAGAAGCGGCTGCGCAGAAGCGGCTGCGCAGAAGCGGCTGCGCAGAAGCGGCTGCGCAGAAGCGGCTGCGCGGAAGCGGCTGCGCGGAAGCGGCTGCGCGGAAGCGGCTGCGCGGAAACGGCTGCGCGGAAACGGCTGCGCGGAAACGGCTGCGCGGAAGCGGCTGCGCGGAAGCGGCTGCGCGGAAGCGGCTGCGCGGAAGCGGCTGCGCAGAAGCGGCTGCGCAGAAGCGGCTGCGCAGAAGCGGCTGCGCAGAAGCGGCTGCGCAGAAGCGGCTGCGCAGAAGCGGCTGCGCAGAAGCGGCTGCGCAGAAACGGCTGCGCAGAAACGGCTGCGCAGAAACGGCTGCGCAGAAACGGCTGCGCAGAAACGGCTGCGCAGAAACGGCTGCGCAGAAACGGCTGCGCAGAAACGGCTGCGCAGAAGCAGCTGCGCAGAAGCAGCTGCGCAGAAGCAGCTGCTCAGAAGCAGCTGCGCAGAAGCAGCTGCGCAGAAGCAGCTGCGCAGAAGCAGCTGCGCAGAAGCAGCTGCGCAGAAGCAGCTGCGCAGAAGCAGCTGCGCAGAAACAGCTGCGCAGGAACAGCTGCGCAGGAACAGCTGCGCAGGAACAGCTGCGCAGGAACAGCTGCGCAGGAACAGCTGCGCAGGAACAGCTGCGCAGGAACAGCTGCGCAGGAACAGCCGCGCAGGAACAGCCGCGCAGGAACAGCCGCGCAGGAACAGCCGCGCAGGAACAGCCGCGCCGAAACAGCCGCGCCGAAACAGCCGCGCCGAAACAGCCGCGCCGAAACAGCCGCGCCGAAACAGCCGCGCCGAAACAGCCGCGCCGAAACAGCCGCGCCGAAACAGCCGCGCCGAAACTGCCGCGCCGAAACTGCCGCGCCGAAACTGCCGCGCCGAAACTGCCGCGCCGAAACTGCCGCGCCGAAACTGCCGCGCCGAAACTGCCGCGCCGAAACTGCCGCGCCGAAACTGCTGCGCCGAAACAGCTGCGCCGAAACAGCTGCGCCGAAACAGCTGCGCCGAAACAGCTGCGCAGAAACAGCTAGGCATAAGCAGCTGCGCAGAAACAGCTGCGCAGAAACAGCTGCGCAGAAACAGATGCGCAGAAACAGCTGCGCAGAAACAGCTGCGCAGAAACAGCTGCGCAGAAACAGCTGCGCAGAAACAGCTGCGCAGAAACAGCTGCGCAGAAACAGCTGCGCAGAGACAGCTGCGCAGAGACAGCTGCGCAGAGACAGCTGCGCAGAAACAGCTGCGCAGAAACAGCTGCGCAGAAACAGCTGCGCAGAAACAGCTGCGCAGAAACAGCTGCGCAGAAACAGCTGCGCAGAAACAGCTTCGCAGAAACAGCTGCGCAGAAACAGATGCGCAGAAACAGCTGCGCAGAAACAGCTGCGCAGAAACAGCGGCGCAGAAACACTCTATAGCCTCCGGTTACAGGAGCGTACCTCCATGTTCAATGTTTTTTGGGCAGTTGAACATGTAAAGTTGAATCCCGTACGCGCGTGGTAGGATCTCTAGACCACGCGCGCGTACGGAGTTCGTCACCCATGCTGTTGCAGTGAAGTCTCATCAGAAAATCAGAAACAGCTGCGCGGAGACGGCTGCGCAGAAGCGGCTGCGCAGAAGCGGCTGCGCGGAAGCGGCTGCGCGGAAGCGGCTGCGCGGAAGCGGCTGCGCGGAAGCGGCTGCGCGGAAGCGGCTGCGCGGAAACGGCTGCGCGGAAACGGCTGCGCGGAAACGGCTGCACGGAAACGGCTGCGCGGGAACGGCTGCGCGGGAACAGGTGCGCGGGAACAGGTGCGCGGGAACAGGTGCGCGGGAACAGCTGCGCAGGAACAGCTGCGCAGGAACAGCTGCACAGGAACAGGTGCGCAGGAACAGCTGCGCAGGAACAGCTGCGCAGGAACAGGTGCGCAGGAACAGGTGCGCAGAAACAGCGGCGCAGAAACAGCGGCGCAGAAACAGCGGCGCAGAAACAGCGGCGCAGAAACACTCTATAGCCTCCGGTTACAGGAGCGTACCTCCATGTTCAATGTTTTTTGGGCAGTTGAACATGTAAAGTTGAATCCCGTACGCGCGTGGTAGGATCTCTAGACCACGCGCGCGAACGGAGTTCGTCACCCATGCTGTTGCAGTGAAGTCTCATCAGAAAATCAGAAACAGCTGCGCAGAAGCGGCTGCGCGGAAGCGGCTGCGCGGAAGCGGCTGCGCGGAAGCGGCTGCGCGGAAGCGGCTGCGCGGAAGCGGCTGCGCGGAAGCGGCTGCGCGGAAGCGGCTGCGCGGAAGCGGCTGCGCGGAAGCGGCTGCGCGGAAACGGCTGCGCGGATACGGCTGCGCAGAAACGGCTGCGCAGAAACGGCTGCGCAGAAACGGCTGCGCAGAAACGGCTGCGCAGAAACGGCTGCGCAGAAACGGCTGCGCAGAAACGGCTGCGCAGAAACGGCTGCGCAGAAACGGCTGCGCAGAAACGGCTGCGCAGAAACGGCTGCGCAGAAACGGCTGCGCAGAAACAGCTGCGCAGAAACAGCTGCGCAGAAACAGCTGCGCAGAAACAGCTGCGCAGAAACAGCTGCGCAGAAACAGCTGCGCAGAAGCAGCTGCGCAGAAACAGCTGCGCAGAAACAGCTGCGCAGAAACAGCTGCGCAGAAACAGTGCGCAGAAACAGCTGCGCAGAAACAGCTGCGCAGAAACAGCTGCGCAGATACAGCTGCGCAGATACAGCTGCGCAGATACAGCTGCGCAGAAACAGCTGCGCAGAAACAGCTGCGCAGAAACAGCTGCGCAGAAACAGCTGCGCAGAAACAGCTGCGCAGAAACAGCTGCGCAGGAACAGCTTCGCGGAAACAGCTGCGCAGGAACAGCTGCGCAGGAACAGCTGCGCAGGAACAGCTGCGCAGAAACAGCTGCGCAGGAACAGCTGCGCAGGAACAGCTGCGCAGGAACAGCTGCGCAGGAACAGCTGCGCAGAAACAGCTGCGCAGGAACAGCTGCGCAGGAACAGCTGCGCAGGAACAGCTGCGCAGAAACAGCTGCGCAGAAACAGCTGCGCAGAAACAGCTGCGCAGAAACAGCTGCGCAGAAACAGCTGCGCAGAAACAGCGGCGCAGGAACAGCGGCGCAGAAACAGCGGCGCAGAAACACTCTATAGCCTCCGGTTACAGGAGCGTACCTCCATGTTCAATGTTTTTTGGGCAGTTGAACATGTAAAGTTGAATCCCGTACGCGCGTGGTAGGATCTCTAGACCACGCGCGCGTACGGAGTTCGTCACCCATGCTGTTGCAGTGAAGTCTCATCAGAAAATCAGAAACAGCTGCGCAGAAGCGGCTGCGCAGAAACGGCTGCGCAGAAACGGCTGCGCAGAAACGGCTGCGCAGGAACAGCTGCGCATAAGCGGCTGCGCATAAGCGGCTGCGCAGAAGCGGCTGCGCTGAAGCGGCTGCGCAGAAGCGGCTGCGCAGAAGCGGCTGCGCAGAAGCGGCTGCGCAGAAGCGGCTGCGCAGAAGCGGCTGCGCAGAAGCGGCTGCGCAGAAGCGGCTGCGCAGAAGCGGCTGCGCAGAAGCGGCTGCGCAGTAGCGGCTGCGCAGTAGCGGCTGCGCAGAAGCGGCTGCGCAGAAGCGGCTGCGCAGAAGCGGCTGCGCAGAAGCGACTGCGCAGAAGCGGCTGCGCAGAAGCGGCTGCGCAGAAGCGGCTGCGCAGAAGCGGCTGCGCAGAAACGGCTGCGCAGAAACGGCTGCGCAGAAACGGCTGCGCAGAAGCGGCTGCGCAGAAGCGGCTGCGCAGAAGCGGCTGCGCAGAAGCGGCTGCGCAGAAGCGGCTGCGCAGAAGCGGCTGCGCAGAAGCGGCTGCGCAGAAGCGGCTGCGCAGAAGCGGCTGCGCAGAAGCGGCTGCGCAGAAGCGGCTGCGCAGAAGCGGCTGCGCAGAAGCGGCTGCGCAGGAACGGCTGCGCAGAAACGGCTGCGCAGAAACGGCTGCGCAGATACGGCTGCGCAGAAACGGCTGCGCAGAAACGGCTGCGCAGAAACGGCTGCGCAGATACGGCTGCGCAGAAACGGCTGCGCAGAAACGGCTGCGCAGAAACGGCTGCGCAGAAACGGCTGCGCAGAAACGGCTGCGCAGGAACGGCTACGCAGGAACGGCTGCGCAGGAACGGCTGCGCAGGAACGGCTGCGCAGGAACGGCTGCGCAGGAACGGCTGCGCAGGAACGGCTTCGCAGAAGCGGCTGCGCAGAAGCGGCTGCGCAGATGCGGCTGCGCAGAAGCGGCTGCGCAGAAACGGCTGCGCAGAAGCGGCTGCGCAGAAGCGGCTGCGCAGAAGCGGCTGCGCAGAAGCGGCTGCGCAGAAGCGGCTGCGCAGAAGCGGCTGCGCAGAAGCGGCTGCGCAGAAGCGGCTGCGCAGAAGCGGCTGCGCAGAAACGGCTGCGCAGAAACGGCTGCGCAGAAACGGCTGCGCAGAAACGGCTGCGCAGAAACGGCTGCGCAGAAACGGCTGCGCAGGAACGGCTGCGCAGGAACGGCTGCGCAGAAACGGCTGCGCAGAAACGGCTGCGCAGAAACGGCTGCGCAGAAACGGCTGCGCATAAACGGCTGCGCAGAAACGGCTGCGCAGAAACGGCTGCGCAGAAACGGCTGCGCAGAAACGGCTGCGCAGAAACGGCTGCGCAGAAACGGCTGCGCAGAAACGGCTGCGCAGAAACAGCTGCGCAGAAACAGCTGCGCAGAAACAGCTGCGCAGGAACAGCTGCACAGAAACAGCTGCGCAGAAACAGCTGCGCAGAAACAGCTGCGCAGGAACAGCTGCGCAGGAACAGCTGCGCAGAAACAGCTGCGCAGGAACAGCTGCGCAGGAACAGCTACGCAGGAACAGCTGCGCAGGAACAGCTGCGCAGGAACAGCTGCGCAGGAACAGCTGCGCAGGAACAGCTGCGCAGGAACAGCTGCGCAGAAACAGCTGCGCAGGAACAGCTGCGCAGAAACAGCTGCGCAGGAACAGCTGCGCAGAAACAACTGCGCAGAAACAACTGCGCAGAAACAGCTGCGCAGGAACAGCTGCGCAGGAACAGCTGCGCAGAAACAGCTGCGCAGAAACAGCTTCGCAGAAACAGCTGCGCAGAAACAGCTGCGCAGAAACAGCTGCGCAGGAACAGCTGCGCAGGAACAGCTGCGCAGAAACAGCTGCGCAGAAACAGCTGCGCAGAAACAGCTGCGCAGGAACAGCTGCGCAGAAACAGCTGCGCAGAAACAGCTGCGCAGAAACAGCTGCGCAGAAACAGCTGCGCAGAAACAGCTGCGCAGAAACAGCTGCGCAGAAACAGCTGCGCAGAAACAGCTGCGCAGAAACAGCTGCGCAGAAACAGCTGCGCAGAAACAGCTGCGCAGAAACAGCTGCGCAGGAACAGCTGCGCAGGAACAGCTGCGCAGGAACAGCTGCGCAGGAACAGCTGCGCAGGAACAGGTGCGCAGGAACAGGTGCGCAGGAACAGGTGCGGAGGAACAGGTGCGCAGGAACAGCTGCGCAGGAACAGGTGCGCAGGAGCAGGTGCGCAGGAACAGCTGCGCAGGAACAGCTGCGCAGGAACAGCTGCGCAGGAACAGCTGCGCAGGAACAGCTGCGCAGGAACAGCTGCGCAGGAACAGCTGCGCAGGAACAGCTGCGCAGGAACAGGTGCGCAGGAACAGCTGCGCAGAAACAGCTGCGCAGAAACAGCTGCGCAGAAACAGCTGCGCAGAAACAGCTGCGCAGAAACAGCTGCGCAGAAACAGCTGCGCAGAAACAGCTGCGCAGAAACAGCTGCGCAGAAACAGCTCCGCAGAAACAGCTGCGCAGAGACAGCTGCGCAGAGACAGCTGCGCAGATACAGCTGCGCAGAAACAGCTGCGCAGAAACAGCTGCGCAGAAACAGCTGCGCAGAAACAGCTGCGCAGAAACAGCTGCGCAGAAACAGCTGCGCAGAAACAGCTGCGCAGAAACAGCTGCGCAGAAACAGATGCGAAGAAACAGCTGCGCAGAAACAGCTGCGCAGAAACACCTGCGCAGAAACAGCGGCGCAGAAACAGCGGCGCAGAAACAGCTGCGCAGGAACAGCTGCGCAGAAACAGCTGCGCAGAAACAGCTGCGCAGGAACAGCTGCGCAGGAACAGCTGCGCAGAAACAGCTGCGCAGAAACAGCTGCGCAGAAACAGCTGCGCAGGAACAGCTGCGCAGGAACAGCTGCGCAGAAACAGCTGCGCAGAAACAGCTGCGCAGAAACAGCTGCGCAGGAACAGCTGCGCAGGAACAGCTGCGCAGAAACAGCTGCGCAGAAACAGCTGCGCAGAAACAGCTGCGCAGAAACAGCTGCGCAGAAACAGCTGCGCAGAGACAGCTGCGCAGAAACAGCTGCGCAGAAACAGCTGCGCAGAAACAGCTGCGCAGAAACAGCTGCGCAGAAACAGCTGCGCAGAAACAGCTGCGCAGAAACAGCTGCGCAGAAACAGCTGCGCAGAAACAGCGGCGCAGAAACAGCGGCGCAGAAACAGCGGCGCAGAAACACTCTATAGCCTCTGGTTACAGGAGCGTACCTCCATGTTCAATGTTTTTTGGGCAGTTGAACATGTAAAGTTGAATCCCGTACGCGCGTGGTAGGATCTCTAGACCACGCGCGCGTACGGAGTTCGTCACCCATGCTGTTGCAGTGAAGTCTCATCAGAAAATCAGAAACAGCTGCGCGGAGACGGCTGCGCAGAAGCGGCTGCGCGGAAGCGGCTGCGCGGAAACGGCTGCGCGGAAACGGCTGCGCGAGAACAGCTGCGCGAGAACAGGTGCGCGGGAACAGGTGCGCGGGAACAGCTGCGCAGGAACAGCTGCGCAGGAACAGCTGCGCAGGAACAGCTGCGCAGGAACAGGTGCGCAAAAACAGGTGCGCAAAAACAGGTGCGCAGGAACAGCTGCGCAGGAACAGCTGCGCAGGAACAGCTGCGCAGGAACAGCTGCGCAGAAACAGCTGCGCAGGAACAGCTGCGCAGGAACAGCTGCGCAGAAACAGCTGCGCAGAAACAGCTGCGCAGAAACAGCTGCGCAGAAACAGCTGCGCAGAAACGGCTTCGCAGAAACGGCTGCGCAGAAACGGCAGCGCAGGAACGGCTGCGCAGAAACGGCTGCGCAGAAACGGCTGCGCAGAAACGGCTGCGCAGAAACGGCTGCGCAGAAACGGCTGCGCAGAAACGGCTGCGCAGAAACGGCTGCGCAGAAACGGCTGCGCAGAAACAGCTGCGCAGAAACAGCTGCGCAGAAACAGCTGCGCAGAAGCAGCTGCGCAGAAGCAGCTGCGCAGAAGCAGCTGCGCAGAAGCAGCTGCGCAGAAGCAGCTGCGCAGAAGCAGCTGCGCAGAAACAGCTGCGCAGAAACAGCTGCGCAGAAACAGCTGCGCAGATACAGCTGCGCAGAAACAGCTGCGCAGAAACAGCTGCGCAGAAACAGCTGCGCAGGAACAGCTGCGCAGGAACAGCTGCGCAGGAACAGCTGCGCAGGAACAGCTGCGCAGGAACAGCTGCGCAGAAACAGCTGCGCAGGAACAGCTGCGCAGGAACAGCTGCGCAGGAACAGCTGCGCAGGAACAGCTGCGCAGGAACAGCTGCGCAGAAACAGCTGCGCAGAAACAGCTGCGCAGAAACAGCTGCGCAGGAACAGCTGCGCAGGAACAGCTGCGCAGGAACAGCTGCGCAGGAACAGCTGCGCAGGAACAGCTGCGCAGGAACAGCTGCGCAGGTACAGCTGCGCAGGAACAGCTGCGCAGGAACAGCTGCGCAGGAACAGCTGCGCAGGAACAGCTGCGCAGGAACAGCTGCGCAGGTACAGCTGCGCAGGAGCAGCTGCGCAGGAACAGCTGCGCAGGAACAGCTGCGCAGAAACAGCTGCGCAGGAACAGCTGCGCAGAAACAGCTGCGCAGAAACAGCTGCGCAGGAACAGCTGCGCAGGAACAGCTGCGCATGAACAGCTGCGCAGGAACAGCTGCGCAGGAACAGCTGCGCAGAAACAGCTGCGCAGAAACAGCTGCGCAGAAACAGCTGCGCAGGAACAGCTGCGCAGGAACAGCTGCGCAGGAACAGCTGCGCAGGAACAGCTGCGCAGAAACTGCTGCGCAGAAACTGCTGCGCAGAAACAGCTGCGCAGAAACAGCTGCGCAGGAACAGCTGCGCAGGAACAGCTGCGCAGGAACAGCTGCGCAGGAACAGCTGCGCAGGAACAGCTGCGCAGGAACAGCTGCGCAGGAACAGCTGCGCAGAAACAGCTGCGCAGGAACAGCTGCGCAGAAACAGCTGCGCAGGAACAGCTGCGCAGAAACAACTGCACAGAAACAACTGCGCAGAAACAGCTGCGCAGGAACAGCTGCGCAGAAACAGCTGCGCAGAAACAGCTGCGCAGAAACAGCTTCGCAGAAACAGCTGCGCAGAAACAGCTGCGCAGAAACAGCTGCGCAGGAACAGCTGCGCAGGAACAGCTGCGCAGAAACAGCTGCGCAGAAACAGCTGCGCAGGAACAGCTGCGCAGAAACAGCTGCGCAGAAACAGCTGCGCAGGAACAGCTGCGCAGAAACAGCTGCGCAGAAACAGCTGCGCAGAAACAGCTGCGCAGAAACAGCTGCGCAGAAACAGCTGCGCAGAAACAGCTGCGCAGGAACAGCTGCGCAGAAACAGCTGCGCAGGAGCAGCTGCGCAGGAACAGCTGCGCAGGAACAGCTGCGCAGGAACAGCTGCGCAGGAACAGCTGCGCAGGAACAGGTGCGCAGGAACAGGTGCGCAGGAACAGGTGCGGAGGAACAGGTGCGCAGAAACAGCTGCGCAGGAGCAGGTGCGCAGGAACAGCTGCGCAGGAACAGCTGCGCAGGAACAGCTGCGCAGGAACAGGTGCGCAGGAACAGCTGCGCCGAAACAGCCGCGCCGAAACAGCCGCGCCGAAACAGCCGCGCCGAAACAGCCGCGCCGAAACTGCCGCGCCGAAACTGCCGCGCCGAAACTGCCGCGCCGAAACTGCCGCGCCGAAACTGCCGCGCCGAAACTGCCGCGCCGAAACTGCCGCGCCGAAACTGCTGCGCCGAAACTGCTGCGCCGAAACAGCTGCGCCGAAACAGCTGCGCCGAAACAGCTGCGCCGAAACAGCTGCGCAGAAACAGCTAGGCATAAGCAGCTGCGCAGAAACAGCTGCGCAGAAACAGCTGCGCAGAAACAGATGCGCAGAAACAGCTGCGCAGAAACAGCTGCGCAGAAACAGCTGCGCAGAAACAGCTGCGCAGAAACAGCTGCGCAGAAACAGCTGCGCAGAAACAGCTGCGCAGAGACAGCTGCGCAGAGACAGCTGCGCAGAGACAGCTGCGCAGAAACAGCTGCGCAGAAACAGCTGCGCAGAAACAGCTGCGCAGAAACAGCTGCGCAGAAACAGCTGCGCAGAAACAGCTGCGCAGAAACAGCTGCGCAGAAACAGCTTCGCAGAAACAGCTGCGCAGAAACAGATGCGCAGAAACAGCTGCGCAGAAACAGCTGCGCAGAAACAGCGGCGCAGAAACACTCTATAGCCTCCGGTTACAGGAGCGTACCTCCATGTTCAATGTTTTTTGGGCAGTTGAACATGTAAAGT